>NW_019524956.1:147817-179304 GCF_002814215.2 Seriola lalandi dorsalis | reverse complement strand
TGATCTCTACCTTCTCGGGCCTGCTGGTGCTTGAAGGCCATCGGCGAGTGGATCTCCCCTGCGTGCATCCCCATCCCGCCACCTGGGTGGGACAGGGCCGGGCTCTGTGGCTGCCAGTGGTGGTGGCCCGGGGCCACGTAGCCGCCTGCTGACCCGCTGTACACCCCGTACTGGTTGGTGGGAGAGTAAGCACACGCCGAGACATAACTGGACAATGTCGAGGAAGGCTGCAAACAGACGAGACAAAATAAGCACAAACCCCCCCAAAAGGCTCAGCAGTTACAGCCTAGTCTAACTGTGTGTGACAGCGGCGTGTGGCTGCAGCGGTGGGGCTAAAAGATGGTGACTAAGCGGTTTAGAAGTAGAGGGAAGCAGACTGAGGGACACACGAGATTGACTATAATTTAATTTACCATAAATAAGACAAATTAGAGCATGTTTACACAACTAGGTTTCCTCTGTCCCTCATCCAAGCCCTGACTCAGTAAGGCAAACATTTAATCTGAAGTTTAAAAAAATCCTTCAGGGGTAAAATGTTATCAAGCAGCAGCCTGTGGCCTTATGTGACTCCGTCTGAAGGTCCTGATGCACGGAAACTTTTCACTGCTCTGCCACAGGCCTTTGTAGCGAGAGCAGCCATTTACTTAAGGCCTCTGCCCAATCTGGCTCTAAACATTTGGACTGACTCCTATAAAGAAGGAAAATAAGGTGCATATAGAGTACAGTGTGCACACTAGTGCAGTCTCATATAGGCTGTGCACATGTTCGAATGTAGTCTATATATAGTTTTACCTGAGCGTATTTAATGTCGGCGTCAATGGCTGACTTGTCAATCCCGTTGACCGTGTGAGCCGCTGGGAAAGCTGCTCTGTTGACGCTACTCCACTCCTCCATTTTTGGTGGATATCCCTCCGTCCCAGCAATGGCTGATTTAGAAAAAGTAACTTCATGTCAAAGATATATAAAAGGCAAAATTTCTAAAATATAAAATAAACAAAAATAGAAAAAATCAGTGCAGCCACTTTACTAGCTTCATAATTAATTATGGAATTTGTATAGTATTTTTAAAAAAATGTTTAATGTATTGCCCTGCCTGGGCTATGATAGATATTTTCATTTTCAAAATTTTTCTTTTCTAAAATAGTTTTTATGTTAGGGTTATTCAAACAAATATATCATTTAATATCATAATTATTATAATTATTTACGTGCGTAATTGGTTGTGATATACGTGCATTATTAAATAATACATGACATTAGACTTCATGAAAAAAAACAAGTTGAAAGCAAACAACAGCATTTTATTAAATATTCTTCTTTAATATAATAATTTATAATAATAATTGTATAAGCTAATTATAGCCAATAAACCCTATATTTTTATTTTCATATGTTTGCGCAAAAGAAGCGACAGACTATTCTGGCTTAGTTAGGATTACAGTGTCGTGGTATTTCCATTAAAACATATATATTAATTACATATTAATATGTAATTGTGCATACATTTTGTAAAATAAATGTAAAATATATGGTGGACCTTGTTGCACAAAAAAAACACACTGGTCCAGGGCGATTTAACACTGGATGGAAACACTGGCTGCAGGACCAGGAAGGCGAAGGAAAAAAATGGCAGTAATGACTACTTGAAGGATTAGAGGGGATATAGCAGGTGAGCAAGGTGTTTGCAAATGCATCATCCCATGAAAAGGCCTATTGAGAGTGGCCTTACTGCCTTCTGGCAGAATGTTGAAACGGAGGCCTGTAGGACTTCTAATGGGCACATTGTCCTGCCTGCTGCCAGAGCAGGTTGTGAGGAGTGATATGTTAATTCATCATGAAGAATAACACACTAATAACCAGCTGCACGGGTTTATTAAGCTCTTATTTGAGAACAGTGGGAGCTATGGGGCTCACGTGTGTGGCACTAAGACGCAGAGGCCTAAGATTTCTCACAGAGCAGAAAGTGGCTCCTCACCTGCAGGATCCATGAAGGCTCGTATGCCGAGGATGTTGCTGACGGTGTGTGCTGAAGGCCAGGCCCTGGAT
This sequence comes from Seriola lalandi dorsalis, assembly GCF_002814215.2. Taxonomy (NCBI): domain Eukaryota; kingdom Metazoa; phylum Chordata; class Actinopteri; order Carangiformes; family Carangidae; genus Seriola; species Seriola lalandi. The sequence continues at coordinate 177,258 of NW_019524956.1, read as the reverse complement.
ATGCTCACATGCCCAGCCGTCACCGGTACTCCAGGCGGGCTGCTCATTTTAGGCGACATAGTGTTGGGGTAGGAGTAAGGGTATATGTGGTTGTAGGAGAGCCCGGCCTGCGCGGAGGCTTGCTTACTGCTCTCATACTGGTTGGGCTGGGACAGATTTCCAATCTTGTTGCGTAAAATCCTGCTGATCGAACTCACCGACGGGACATTGTATTTGTCACAAACTCCATCTGCCAAAAGCCTGTCCCGAATCTCCCAGGCAAAGATCCCGGGGTCGTTTTGTTTGTATTCCCTGATATTTTTCACCACGTTCGGCGTCGTGACCCGTGGTTTGCTTCCACCGATGGCACCGGGCAAGATGGAGCCCGTCTCGTTGTACCTCGCTAATATCTTGCTCACGCAGCCGTGGGAGACTCGGAGTTGCCGGCTTATGTCGCAGGGCCTGATCCCGAGCTGAGCCAGCTCCACTATTCTCAACCGTATGGCGTTGGGCAGGGGTCGCCCATTGACGAAGACGCCGCCTAACTGGTTCACCTCTCCATAGGTTTGCTCTGCGGGAGAATAGAGACACACACGTTACACATTTACACTGTCTGAGGTGAGTACACAAATGTCTGACTAATACAGGCAATTATATCATTCCCATGCCCTCGAGGCCAGCTGCAAAATATATTTTCATATTGATCACTTCGGCAACCTCAAAATGCCCAGCATGCACCCGTCTGACAAATGCCAGCTCCTGTAATTTACACCATAACTGGAGGTTATGAAGTGGTATAACATGTCACTGTAACCACTGGCTGGTAACCGCTATTTTGCAACTTTACAAAACTGGTTAAATTGTGTGGCTGGGTTTACCCTCCACCATCCCTGTTTACACACACACACACACACACACACACACACACACACACACACACACACACACACACACACACAAGAAAAAAAACATTAAAAATGGCGAGCTGGAGGAATAGACATCAGGAGCTCTTCAAAGAAACGCTCCTCACAGGATAATTGCTGGTGTGTTTCCATTTTAGATTTAAAGCTTTAAGCAGACAGCAGTGTCTGCTGGATAGAGCTGGTAAAATCCACCATGAAATAAACTTGACAAGCCGTCGCCAAAAGACCTTCTTCATTTGCACATAATGTGAACTTGAAGAAGAAGAAGAAGAAGAAGAAGAAGAAAAAAAAACACAAATGCTTATTTCTGTCTTTACGCAGTTGTGTTGAGGCTGGACACGCTTCCATAAGCCCCCTGCTACTGACGCATGCAGATGGTAACGCAGGCTTACCCATTTGCCTATATGTCTCGAGATGCTGGGAAATGTAGGTGCCCCTTCAAATGGCTGAATGCGTCCGAGCGAAAGCAGCGAAGGAAGGGGGGACTTGAGGAATGAGCCCCAGAAGAGGGAAAAGAGACCTCTTTAAACTCTCCTCCGGTTGCAGCGTGCCCCCTTCTTCTTCTTCTTTTTTTTTTGGAAGCAAGTGACTGCAAGGGACAACGGCGCCAAAGTGATCCTCATCCGATAAAAGCAAATTGAAGTTATCCCGGGGAGTCCGGAGTTTGCTGGAATTAATTTGACGCGTTCTCCACGTCAAACTTCGCTGTTATAAGCCGAGTCCTCTGCTCTGGTTTCATTGGTCGTCTTGCGCTGGAAACGCTGTCAGCCAATGCAAACCCCATCCGGTTGGAGCCGTGCGCCCTCCTTGAATATTTTGCATAGGGGAAGTGGCAGAAAGGGAAACGTTTCATCCAACATGCAGCCTTCTGGTGAGGACTTATACATGATAGGACATTTACACAAGCATGACAGCGAAGCTTAAACCTGGTTACCAATGTTATCAGCTCTAAAATAAAGTTCAACCACTTTTTACACTTCATATAAATACTGGTTAGTAGTATGAATATATGAATTATTAAAGGGGAGGGTGTAAATAAGATGAACTTGCATCAGTCACTTTAAGGTATTTGATATCATTCGTGATTAAATCACTTTTATTTCACCGGATTCGTATGAACTATAGGAGAAGTTGTGGTCTGTGGTGTGTTGCTGATTCACTTCAATAGTTATGTGCAACTTGGTAAATTTAAAACCATGCACGAGTGGATGACGCAGGCTCTTAAAAGTCTATTTCTTCCTTGAAAATAACACCAATAAATGCAACAGAAATGATGAGGAAGGCAGTAGTTTACATGCCAGTCGTACAAAAACAACATTTATATATTTTTCCATTAGTGGCTTTTTCTTCTTTCTTTTTTCAAAATAAAACAGTTCTGTTTGGTCATGATGCTATATTTTGCCCCTTGGGTTTCTTTTTCTGTTGTGGATCCTGCAGACTCGAGTCGCTGGACCGTCAGAGCAGAGAGAGACCTGCACACTAGCAGCCGGAGTCCTTTTTTTTTTATATAAGCCAGTGTCAGAGCATCAAACATGGGAAGGGGCTCATGTAATCGATACCTCTGTAGATCGCAGCGCTCCCAGACTATGGGATATCGACTGGATTCCACAGACATACATTATCACAGCATGTTTTCGGAGTTTCCTGTGCAAGTTTAGAAGGTATCGTTTATAAGCTCGCAAAACGTTACTTGTAAAACTTAACAGTCGACCCAATGGTAACAAGGTGCAGTGTCCTAAACCCCAACACCACAACCACCCCCACCCTGTCTCTTATACACATCTCATGGAAAGCATCATGTTGGGTCAGAGGAGCTTTAAGTTGGCTTTAAAGCTCGATACTGGTGATGGGCTTTTTTTTTCTTGTCATCATGGACTTTTAGTTTAGGCTGGATGTGAAGAGAATACATATCTTGTATTGTGCATGCTGCGTTCGCGTGCATGTCGCAGGGACGCTCTGGAGGAAACTTCACCTGTTGCACCTGAGTATAAATGATTGTTTTAATAACCTGTATTTCAAATCTTCCTCAGCCTCACTCTCTCTGTGTCACCGTCGCTGTCTCTCTCCTTGTGACTCTGTGTCTCTCTGTCTCCCCTCCTCTGCTTGGCTCTGGCAGGACTCCCCTCATCTGGCCATCACAGGAACTACATGTCTCTATCAGCTCGCTGTCTCACCTCTCTGACTCGTGCGTTATTCTCGGGGTAGGTAAACCCGTGTCTCCATGTTTCCATAGAAAACAAAAGACAAACTTTGTCCTTGCATTTAGCGCGAGGAGTTATTAAACCGAGAAAATAATTTACGATTTATAATTATACTTCCCTGACAAGCCCGCTTTATTAATAATATTTAAATAAATATTAGGCTAAATCTCAAATGATGTCACTCGTTGTGCACATTTCTGTGTTACAGTGCGGCAACCTTTGAATACGAATGTTTTCTTTAACCATATTTTCTCCGTGTTAAAGTGAAATGTCACATTTTCTGACATAATGTGATAGTGTGAAATTCCTGGGAAAACTGCAATCGGCTTGTAGAAACATCAATGCAAATATACTTGCATTTATTTCACACACCAGTGAAACAGAATTTGCATGAGGCCTTCTCAGCTGTTTTTTCGTTGTTTTTCTTTTCTTGATTCCGGGTCATTCATCTGTACGAGGTCGATGGATTAAAACACGAGCTCTTAGATTTCTGAAGTCCTCGGTTTATGACTGAGAAATTTAGAGAAGACGATTTTAATCATATGAAAGTTAAAAATGTGCCTGACAACAGATTCGTTTTTCTACAGAGTGATTTCAGGCTGTGGGTTAAATAAACAAAATACAAGGTGGTCGGTTCTCTGGTTTACAGCTATTCTGCTAAATCTTTTTTTTTATATTGTGTTTGACTTCATCCGGATATATAGACGTTGAAATTGGAGGCTATAGAAATGTAAGAAAGCATAAAGAGAATTGAAAATAAATATTGATAAATAATCAACGTGTTTGGAGAGGACTGCAGCCGTTGGTGCAGTTATATAAATTGTGTGTATCATGTGTACGGCTTTGCAAACCGTCTACTTAGGTTTGTCATGTGTGACAAAACAAAAACAATCTTGAACGGCTCCCCTCATTTATCAGGATGCAAAGTGTATTCATACAATATATGCCCCCATAAATATACTGCAGCATAAACACTCACACACACACACACACACACACATACCAAATGCACAGCTCCAAGTATCTCATGTTAAATTTAATTGTGGATAACTCAGCCTATGTTGCACACAGCTGCGCCACCTTCGAGGTGCAGTTTAGTGTCTCAGGTGACTGAATCACGTCTCACCAGGCTTTTATTTTTCTGTTTATCGTTTGGGCTGACCTAAATGTTTATGAGCTAAAATCATTGTGCACATAAGGGAACGTTATTAAAGCAATGGACATATATTTTCAGGATGGAAGTGCAAATTGAATTATTAATATCCTGCCTAATAGATTCGTGTTTATACTGGTATTTCTGATGATGATCAGCCACTGAAGGTAATATTTACCCAAAGCTCTGATAGTGAGAGTGATAGTGCGGAGACAATTCTTTCATATGACAAACAGACTTTTCTAAATCTTAATTTTTTTGAACTATATATATATATAAATGGTTTATTTTTCTGGTCAATCTTAATGTTTGTCTTGTTGCCTAATGGTTTTATGCATATTTAAAATTTACATTCATAGCCTATTAAATACTAAAATAAGTCAACCGCTATTAATTCACTTTTTACTGGCGTGCAGAAAATCTGTTTCAATTCGTTCAGGCCTGTTTTTGCTGAACACAATTTTCTTTCAAATTATTTAATATTATTATTTGTATTATTATTATTATTTATTCAGTTGCATGAGATAACTAATATCCCACAAATAGACAGAAATGTTCAAAGCGAGAAATCTCGTCCCTGATCGCCTGAACATCACACACACACACACACACCACACACACACACACACACACACACACACACACACACACACACACACAAGTAAACTCATCCGACCGACACCTGACACTCGCAAGGTGCAACGACCCCCGTCGGTAAATATTGATGTTGGTTTTAAGTGTCATCAAAGGATTCACTTCCTCCAGTGTGCTTTGTCTTTAAGGTCTTAAGGAGAATTTAAAGTTCTGTTTTTCACTGTGTCACACGGTGGCCGAGTGTGTGTGTGGAGGAGCGTGGAGGTGCGTGGAGGTGCGTGGAGGAGCGTGGAGGTGCGTGGAGGTGCGTGGAGGTGCGCGGAGGTCCGTGGAGGTGCGTGTGCTGGAAATGACTCTTTCAGCTGCAATTACTGATGTTCATCAATGTTTTTGTAAATGTTAAAATAATACAATAATAATACAATAAAGCATAGCTGCATACATCATTCAAGTGAGTGTGTGTGTCTGCTTGTGTGTGTGTGTGTGTGTGTGTGTGTGTGTCTGTGCAGACCAAGGCCTCGCTGGTTTCTTGGCATGACAAAAATTTGCCAAGTATCTAGTCCCTGTGATGCCTTTAGTCTTGACAGTGCAAAGCATTTTGAACACTGACTTCTCATCTCTCATCAGGTTAACACCAGAACCATGTACAGACAAATGTGTCTTTCCCATTGAAAAGAATAGGCAGAATCTGTATATATTTCTTGACATGGTTTCAATTTTCTCTCCACAACTGGATGAACCAGCGTTTTATTGAAGAGCCTTTTTTGTGCTCTACTGTTTGTGAGTTTAGTGATCTCAGTGCTCAGTATGGAAATTATTAGACAGGGTCCAGATTGAGCGTATTTAGCACACAAGGACGAAAAATGAGGCTTTAAGTTTAAAACAAAGTGTTTCAGAGAAAACCTCTTGCTCATTTTATTTTCATGAGGACCCACACGAAGTAGGCAAAAGCAGAATATATGCATTTGTTATAAGGGCTTCTCCTATATGTTTGCTCTGGTGCAAACAAATGTAATTATGCAGCAGCTATTCCGGCCCTCACCTATTTGAAAAGATCACTTTTTTTGTAATGTGAAAACCAACACATTAAACCTAAAGTTTCACATGTCGTCTAAAGGCTAATAAACCCTTGTTTCTCATTATTAGCAAGGAGGGGGGGAATCACTGTTTATCCTGTTGAGAGCCAACCAAGCCCGACCTGTAAAGAAACACACCGATCCCTCAGTCAAGCAGCCCCCCACCTCCTCCTCTACAAAAAAAGGTTTGTCCGCTCCTATCTGATCCAGAGGTGGTGATGTGTAGTTTCTTTGTGCTCCTGCTGGTGAGGTTCTGCTAAAAGGAGGCTTGGAAGGCAGTGAGCTCAGTTCTTTTATAGCCACAGGACCCACTCTGAGCTGCAGAACACGCCTAATGAGGGCGTGCAGCGGTGCCATGTGAGACATGCCAGCTTTTACCAGGCTGGGTAATTGCTTGTGACCTTCACTAAACACTTCTCATGTGTCTTCATGTTCTGCGTGCACCTCTAATTGTTACAGTAAGGGAGACACCAGAGGATTATACATGTACTTTGATTCTTTTTGGAGAGAAGCTGAAAGAGACAAATAATGAACCCTTTCTCCATCTTGTTTAGACGGGAAGTCTTGTCTATTTGGTTTTTTTATTTTTATGTAATTGAATATAAAGGGAATTAGTTTTTTTTTCTTTATGACCACTCAAATAATATTAAGGCTACAATAATGAATACTATTAAACAGACATTTCTCTGTCACTGACCCATTACAGCAGTATGCCGTCTGACAATAACTACTCCATCTGAACTGGGTGGTTTCACTTTGTTTTAATTTCATACCACCGACTGTCCTTGGGAATCCATGACATACTTGCTGTGTGTTATAGGGACGAATCTGGTTCTGATTCAAAGTGGAAACATGTTCAGAGGATTCAAAAGACTTTTTTCTCTCTCTGTTGCTGTGTTTCAAAAAACTGTCAACACAAAATGTGAACAGACTTGAGTGTTAGCGTTCAGAGACTCATCTCTGATGTGGAGCTATGTGGGATTACGGCGTCTGTTGGTGGATTTTTACTGATGGAGAGCGAGTTCTCAATGCAGGCGTTGTCCTGTTTGGAAACACGCACAAATTTCACTTCGGATGAGCTTATTTTGCTTTTTAATATAAACCTCATTGGAGGATCAGCGTCAGTCAGAGCTAACATTCAGGTTTTCCTCTTAGCTTTCTTAATCAGTAATTACACACAAGACTAATAACAACTTCAAAAGTGTTGCGGAATACAAATCAGAGTAGACATCCCATCTGGGTCCTCATTAGGACAATGATTTAAAAGCTAAAGTCACACCATGCAGTTTCTCTATCTTACAGGCATCTGTGAGTTGAACCTTATGCCCCATTCGACAAGAGAGGTGTGATTGAAACAGATACAAATTGTTGATATGAAACATCTGATGAAGAGAAGACGCAGTAATACCTTTCGAATTGTTAATCAGATGTTTCTCCTGCACCTCTTCCCCAACCGAGACGGCGAGTTCTTCAGAGAAACGGACACTCAAAACTACAAATACTGACAATGTTTCTGATTTATAAAGTCTCCATTTTGGTGCCGGATTGCATGATAGAAATCGCACAAGTGTAAATAGCACTGAGTAAAGTCAAACTATCACTCTTACCGTTGCTATCTCTTCAGGAACAATGTCATTTACTGCACAATAGCAACTTCTATAACTGAAAAGAGAAGCTGCACTTATCATGATGCACTTAATTAAGATCAAACTTGTGATGTCTAAATGGAAGCAGCAGCAATCATTTCAGCTTGGATGACAACCTGTTCTGGAAAAGATAACTTTAAACATGTTTTACCGATAAGTATACACATGTTAAGCATCTGCTATCAGACTAATAAAGATTCAAGGTGTGACCAGTCTCTTTATCAGACATGGATTTAATTTGCCATCACTATCTAGATAAAGAGCAGGAGGTCAGAACGTAATGCAACATTATGCTGAATTGAAAAATGATGGTGTTTTACTTCCTATAGATAAATGTCAGAAGGAAAAATGTGATATATATAATGTGACTGTTTATTCTGCCTGATATACAGACTGCAAGCGGAATTGTTTTAATTTTCTTGGAAAGCCTTCAGCTGTAATAACTTGTTCTTGTCTCATATCTCTTCTGGAGCACGTTTCCATTATCAGCAGTCACTGACAGACAGCCTTGACTAGACAGAAATACAGCAGAAAAACAGTGTTTTGTGTCAGCCATCATGTGGAGTTTATGTTATTCTTCATTTTTTATATTGACTTAAGATTCTGCTCCGATGAACAGAAAGTTTTTTATGCTGATGTTTTTGTCATATTTTTAACTTGTCACATGAGACTCGGAGCCATGACCAAGACCACAGCAATCCTCTGGGTTGGCTGATAATAAAACAGTGTGAAAACATTATGAAGAGCTCCCCCTGTGGCTGTAAGCAGAATAGTCCGGCATGCTGAAGAAGTGACAGATGAACTATTACTTGGAGCCAAAAAAAGTACATTTTTTAAAATTCCCATCCATTATATGAAAGCATGAGAAATTCTACTTTGCGCATTGATGACTGTACTGTTGCAGTTTGATATTATCACTTTAAAGCAATGCAAAGGAGCATTCAGTATGACCTGGGGTCATGATTGTTGTAAATATTGTTCTTGTCTTCATGTCTGATAATAGGATTGGTTCAAATATTTTAGAGGGCTGGAAACAGACCACAACACCTGCAGTTGTTTCTGAATCATATAAACTTCATAAAATATTGGGGGGAAAGAAGCATTAATGAGGTTTACATTCTGACAGGACTGCATAACTACATAACTACTCATTTGTTTTGTTACTCCATCATTAACACTCGTGCTTATAGTCTATCCAGTCTGTTTAGCCAGAGAGCTTTTTCGAGGCATTATTAAATGCACCTTTTTATACAGCCCATGCTTGCTTGTTGTTTGGCAGTGGGGCTTCGCTGGGCTGGGTCTGTTGTCAATTAAGAGGAGGAACCTTAATTACTCTTGGAGCACTTCAAACTCCATCCACGGCTGCTGCTGATTCATGCCTGCCCTACTTGGAAATCAGCCCAGGGAGTCGAAAACACTGGGTCACATGTGGAAATTGACATTAACCTTGTATTTTTAATGCACAATTCTGCTGTCATGTTTATGGTTAACTTTTGACTCTTAGCTTTAGTGCTTTTTATTTCACTCAATGCACCGTCTCTCAGATGAGACCTTACTCAGCCTGCAATTAGTTTCTTCACTTAGGTTGAGCTTTAAGACACCTGTAATAATAATCTGCAGCGATTCCTCAAATGACCCTCTTTGAGCTGCAAATCCAGTCGTGTGTCATGAATTTGCAGTTGTGGTGTAATTTCTTTGCTTCTAAGCTTAAGAATGCCAGATCCATAATGGAAAAGTCTGCAAAGGGACATTCAAGGCCTTCTATCGGAGGCAGTGTGATATCGTTTTCCGCCAAACCAGAAATCAAGGCCTTGGACAGGCCTTTTTTATGTCAGGCATAGGGGTAGTGTATGTTTTCTGACAGTTGCTCCTTTTAAGATTAATGGGCTTATGAAAACCGTGTGTCTTCATCCAAAAGCCAAGCTCAATATCAGTCAGTGTTACCAGCATAATCGTGCCGTCCTGACAAAGAAATCCCAAAGACAGATTGAATATTGATGTCACAACACAGGAGAATCAGAATCAGTGTTTTTATGTGTGGGTGCATGCACAGGACGAGGAGGCCTGGCAGCCATACTGGATTTGATTCCTTACTCATGGGACACAAAACATGCAAACTAATCAATGTGATGCAGCTTTTGCATAAAGACTTTTATATTAAGGATACTACAAATTTATTTAATATGTCTAACAAAGCTAAAAGTTCATGGATTTTCAAAATGAGGCAAAAACAAAACAAAAAAACCCCAGATGATCTGGCTCTTCTTCGTCTGGAATATGTAGAGGTGCAGGGATCTATCCTTGTACTCTATCAATGCACTGACCTCACTGAACCACAGCCAGATGCTCATAAATACATTCCCTTATTTCTACCCTTGTGTGGATGCCAGTTGGGCCGGGAAGTGGGTTTGTTTTGGGTGTTCTCAGTATATTCCAGCCAGACCCACGCTTTCACGTTTCTCATAAGAGAGCTGTGCTGACTTCCTGAAATGCATATTTATTCCTGCTTGTGGTCGTCTGTCATGGCTGTGATCTGTTGAAAGCTGCATAACTCGAGTCCAGTGTCTGTATAATGGAGACTTGTTTGTCCCGACACCCGTGGATTAATCAACTGGATGCCTCTCCTCCGTGAATTGTAGTGCCGTACTGTTGGAGTCCAGGTTCAAGAGTGTAAGCGTGAAAGCTGACTCCGGGTTCTGGTTAAGTGAGCAGTTAAACCTGCCTCGACCGATGTCAGAAACTCAACCCACATGATTATTTTTTGGTCACATCTGTACACATCGCCTTTCAGCTCTCAAACTATGCATGTGTGTTGTGCAGCTTGCAGATATTCCAGGAATCCTTCATGTCTCTCATCGGCTTTCTGTTTTTAGAAAGAATAAGCATATGCCTTTTAAAGGCTAATTATGTAGCATTAACAAGTTCACCATGCTGAGCACAAATCAGGCTTATAGCATCGGGTGGGACGGGTGGGACCACTTCAACCTACAGCAAAGGAACAGGGGACCTTAGCTCACTCATACTGGTGGTGAAATGTCTGACATGTTTGCGCTGAGTAGGGACAGACAGGCCTGCAACCAAGCCTGGACATGCTGGCCAAGAAAAAGCCCCTCGTAGCTCCCCCATTTTCCTCAGCATGGCCCTTCCCTGAGTGAATGTACTGCATAACCTCACACACTCAGTCACCGGGTTTACAATTCTGAGCAAGTGTGCGGACCTATGTAACTACCGTATATAACTGTATGTTGCTTTGTTGGTGACTGTAAATGCAGAGGGAAGTAGGTGAGTTGAATAGAATAGAAAGCAGCAGAAACTGCTCTGTGTTAGACGGACAGATGAAAACGGTGGAAGTGAAGGAACAGGGAAGGTGAAGTGGGGTCAAACTGAAAGCACACGAGAGCATGTGTGATAAAACAGACTTGAAATGAAATAAAAGAACAGAACGAACCATTTCAACTTTTGCGTCCTGTCTTTTGTCATTATTATTGTTTACTGTATCGGGTTTCCGTGAATGCAGCCCAGAGAGAGTGTGCCATACGTAATCCATGAGCTCTGTTCTGCATAAAAAGTGCCAGCTCATCTTTATTCTATACTCATCCCTTTTTTTTTTCTTTTTCTTTTTCTTTGTTTCTTCCAAGTGTTGGTGTTGTGTGTTGGTTGTCCATGTACTGTAGTTGTATTGGTGCGCGATTGTTTTTCCTTTTTGCTGCAGCTGCCTCTTATTCTTTCATTGTTATCAAAAAGACTTCATAATCAAAAAAAGAGCCAACTCATTGGCTTCCTTTCATTCTAACAAAGGCTGCAAGTTATAATTGTTTTACATTTAACTTTACATTTAAAAAGTCTTTGTTCTGTCCAAGCAACAGTCCAACACCTAACGATATTCAACATACAGTGTAAGTAAAACAAATCTGAGAAGCTCAAAAAGCAAATGTTTGACGTCTTTGATTGATATTAGATTTCAATAATTGATCAATAATAATAATTATGGCCACTTCATTTTCTGTTGATGGATTAATTGCTTCAGTACAGGTCAAACAAAGAGTATTGAATCATCAGCAGAGGGCCTCATTGTTGGTTTAGTTATTTGACGTAGTATGTTACAGATTTTTGATTGTAGCTATTTAGAATATTGTGTATCTATTAAGTAAATCATTGTGTCTATTTTACACAATGTAATTCAAATTTAGGATTAATGTAACATCATCCCAGTGGACTCACTGTACTGTGTCCACCAAGACAACGCAGAATATACAAACAAGATCGTGATTCATGTCAAATATTGTTGATATTAGTTGTAATTATGATGGTGTACGTGGTGGAGCCCACATGTGATGATGTTATCTGTTGGAACAGCTTTGGAAAATGTAAAACGACAAACCACGATTGCTCAATGTCATTGTTGATGTAACCATATTTGAACTGTGTACACCCATATTACAGCTAATTATGGGTTTGGGCAAAGGTCTCAGTGAGCTCCACAGAAGACTCACAGTGTTATAAGATGTCAAGGAGAGCTTACCTTCATCCGGTGTAATTAGAGGACTTTCTGAGTCTCAGCTGAAATTTGCAACATGAGGAAATTATTCTGTCACCACCTTGTTAGGACTATCCTTTCATTAACTCATTACACTAAAGACAATTTGTCCAGGACAAATTAAGTATCATTTCATGCAGTTTGGTGTTATTTTAACAGGTTTGGTCACTGCAGCAGATTTGTCAATGGAAAGTCTGAGGGGGTGGAAACTTGTTGTCAACAACTGTGTTGATAAATCAAAGCCTCCTCGGTCTAATTCAAGGTACAATTATCTCAAAGCAGAGGCTTCTGTGGAGCTTTTAAAGTGAGCCCACATGCTGCAGACCACAACCTGCTGCCACATCTCCAAAAACATCTACAGAGATGGAACTCTGCGCTCAAGTGTTTCCTCCAAGAGAAAAACACGTCCCAGACCTCCTGTCCAAAGACAGTGAAACAATTACAACATCAAATAGAAAGAGCGCGGCACACTTCCCAGGATCAGAGGGTTGAGTCTTTCCTTGGCAGTGAGCAGTGATACTGGCTGAGGGCCCCCTTCACTCAAAGACATGGCACAGATTTCCCCATGACATAGTGAGCAGGATACTTACCCAAGAAGAGGAGGACAGTGCCAGCTTTGAACTGAAAACTCAGGCTGTCCTGCACTTTGTCATTGTAATGATGCCGATTGCGATATGATGATAATACAAGCATTTTGTCTCGTCCATTTTATTTTGCCCCTGGTATTTGGGGATTAAATAAACCAGTGGAGTGTATGATTTTGTTGTTGGGCTTGCCAGATTAGTGACATCATATGTTGGCAACATCTCTGCATTTTGGATGGAAATATGGGTTAACGGATAAATGTGGAGATAGAAGAGCACACCAGATGAAGTGAGAATCTGTCTCAAAGTGATAAATCAATATTCTCCATATGACATTGAAGACCAAAGCCAACACTATGTTGCCTGTCTCTCAATACATTACAGTTTCCCAGCCCTGTCTTCAGTGCTCAGCCCCAAGGTCATCGGCTCTTACTGTAGATTGAAGACATTTTTGAAGTTATGTGTTTTTTAGTAAAACAGCAGGGCATTGTAGTTTTGTAGTTTTTATAGTAGTATTTACAGTGACAAGAAAGTGTTTGTGAGATTGACTCAAAATGAACTACAGTGCTGATGTTCAATAAAGAAACATGTCAGCCAGTGCTACAGTGCGGCTAACTGATGTGTTTTTAATAGTTTTTGGACCACAACAGTGAACCTCTATGGCACACAGGAATGAGCAATATCAGGCTTTGGATCAAAGAAAATACTTGTTATTAATTCTCTGTTGGTTTTGGTCTGTTCATGGAATTTATTGACAATAAGATAAATATAGGATATCACCAGACTGTTCTTTCAAAGTCAGAACCAGGCAGCCGTCGTCCCTCTGAGCTGCCTTTTCAAGTATGCAGACACTACACATGAGTCGCAGTACGTAACTAGCAACTAGGGTTGTCATATGCACCTGGATGGAGTGGGCTTCCCATCGAATTCAAGGAAAAAAACCCATGTCCTCTCAAAACAGCCTCAGTGCTGCTTGACTTAGACTCTACCGTAGAGCTGAAACACCATTGTCTGAAAAGTCACTCCCTCATTTGTTGTTTTGATGATGGTGCTGGATTGTCGATTCAAAATCTCCCATCTGTGTTCAGTTGGGTCAAGATGCCATAACATGTGACTCACATTATCTTCACAGTGATCAAACCATTCGGTGACCTGGATTCCTGGATTCTGCATTTCTTCTGTTTCTTCACCCATTTAGTTCAGGTTTTTCCTTTAATTTGTCACTTCTCAGATAAACTCTTAATCCTACTACATAAAATCACAAAAGAAACAACTGCTTCTTGAGCAACCAAGTTTTTTTTTTTCAGGTGTCTCATCGTGCTGAAAACACGGTTTATATTCAAAGGTGCCAAGACCATCTGATCCACATTTTGAAGCACACATAATCCACCTTCAGCTTCTGTATCATAACTTCACACCAGTGTATGAAGTGTTAATGCTGGGGGAGTTAAGTCGGTGTCAGTGGTATTTCTTCAGCAGTGCTGTGACCTGTCAACAAAGAAGGAACTGTCTGAAAGTGATACTCACTCTTCAGAGACCGTTTGACTAAACCAAGCGAGACGTTATTAGCATTCTGGAGCTAAAATGTTTGAGTTAAAGCTGAAAATGGATTTGTCACTGTCTCCTTGTCTTCGGATGATTCATTCTCAGCCATTCTTTGCCCTCTTTCTCTTTTTCTGAACTTGAGCCGAGACAAGTGCAAGCAAGTCCTGCAGTGCAGGTTTGATGGGCTACTTTTAATCGTTTTCTTTTCTCAGCATTCACATCAGGGAAAGAAAGACAAACATTTTTCCATCCCAACTGAGGATAAATGAAGGGATAAATGTCTTTTATTAATTTATGGGGACATAATTTTTTTTTTTTAATCAAAATATTGTTGTATGGTTATAGTTTTAGTTTTAAAAATGTAAAATTACTGTCATAGATTAAGTACAATAAGCCTAAGTTTACAGAGGTGGGGAACTTTTAAACACAGTAGCCTATAACATTTACTGGGCGGCTGAGCACTGTGAACCACCAGCAGTGAAACCCACCAGCCCTTTGAACTGTGCCCTTAATTCTCGTGCGTACAGACATTCCTAGCACTTTTTTCTTCACTTCATAGCACACTGGGTCATATCAAGTTCTCAGGGAGAAGGCAGATAGTTGCGATAGCGTCGACAAGATGGTGCAAAGTGATGACACGTTTGCAGAATCAGCCTGTCTAACAAGGCGTGGGGGTGACTGGGAACAAGTAGTTGGTCGGTCATGTCATCATTGTTACGCATTGTCAGAAGTAAGGCAGAGGTACATGTTTTTCTCTTGAGAAAATACAAAATGCAGACTGAAGCGTTGGAGTCTGATCTGCACTGAACACATCATCTCACTGATTAAACCTCAATAGATGGAGCCAAAGAGCCACATTTTAAGTGTTAGAAATATTAGACTGAAGCTGAGTGAAAAGAGAGTTTTCAAGGAGTCGCTGATTGAATAGTTCATGTTTTGATAATGTACTTCCTATAACTGAACAAATGCACATGAGATCATCCAGGTTACCCTGTCTGGTCTTTTAAGGTCAAACTAGTCAGACTGGTTGTGTAGCTGAGCTACTAATCAAACAAGATTAAGAATGTCAGGACTAGGAAGATTAAAGATCAGTGTTTCACATCTTTGTTAGTTCTTTCTTTGCCTTTAAAGTGTTCCACTTGGATACCTAATGTGCCATAAACACATCTTCAGATTCACCCATTTGTATTAAACTCAACTTCAGATTTCAGAGCAGCTGAATCTCAGAAATCCTTTCTCCAAACTCAAGAATTAGATCATTTTTCCTCATTCATTCTCCATGTTTGAACTTTCTCACTGACCTGTAGAGTTTACAGAAAACAGAAGATTGGTCAGTCTCCAGTTATGTGACAGCCCTAAATTATCACGATACGTTTAGGTTTTCTGTTTAGATATTTAAGGAGAAGTTTTACTGTGAAAGATGTAAAGCTTTGTTAAGTTTTTTCTTAGCTGAAAGAGTTACAGGACGTAGGATCGCTCATCCTACGTGGGGCACCCTGAGCAATTTGTTTTCATTTTCCAAAACGTTCCTGCCTCTTCACACGGCACACACAGATAGATGGTGAAATATTATGAAAGACACAGAGAGACAGTGAGAGAGAGAGAGAGAGAGAGAGAGAGATGGGGGGCAAAGAGGGGGGAAAGAGAGCATGACCGAGCTTTATTGCCAGATTGACAGAACAGAGACCTTGGAGTGAACTGCCTCTTGTTTGAGGGAGTTTACATATAAACACCTTCAACATGCAGGTGGAAATACGGGCTAGTAGGGGTAAATAAATAGTCCTGGTCTGGAGTTCTGAGCATTTTGCAAACAATGGAATTTTTTACATAAACTTGGACTTGCACGCTCACTAGAAAAAAAAAAAAAAATCCAAACCAAGACATTTTGCAGCTTCATCACTGACAGACCTGATGAGAAAGTGATGTCTTGTACATGATCAGATCAGAAACAGGCATCTGAAACGTTTCTTGTCACTGCAACAGCACACTAAAACCAAACTCCTCCGGATTCTCTCCTAAATGATTTAAACCAGCTCCATATCAGAGATGAAGGGCTGCAGAAGCATTGTCTATTTGTCTGCCGCTCATTTCAGCATTGTATACAAATGTACCTCTCATTCCTCCATATCTGCACTACCTGGTGCGAACACACCACCATCTGGCCTGAAGTGGAAGTTGTTAACTTGACCTTTTACATGTAAGACTGTGTGAACTTGTTATATTTTAACACGCGACAACCTGACAGTGTGGGTTTTTTTCTCGTTCAGAAAATAACCAGAAAACTTTGACCTTGAAAGGAAGAAATTGTGATTCAAAATGTAATTTTCATTCAGATTTTACGCTGTTAGGTGTGTACCTCAGAGGTGATCCCAACTGCACAAGCAGCTTATTGTGCTAACGTTGAGAAATGAGGGGAGTGGGTTTCAGGGAGCGGTGACAGATTGATAAAAGTTTGAATACTACAGAATTACATTCTTCACAATGTCCTGTTGGTCAAATTCTGAGAGCAGAGAAGTTGACAGCTGCTCAGTTTGATCAGATGTTGGCGCCCTCTCAAAGTACACACCATCATTTCAGTGTATCATCCACTAGATGGCAGCACAGGTTCACAGAAAAGGATGTTCATCTGACTTCTAGGATCGAGAGTCTCTCATAGCACATTTCCCCCAGACCCCTTTGACTTATTCAGTATCATTTAACTCATTTATAAGAATATCCACACACTTTAAATTATTCATGTTTGCCTCATTCTTTTGAAGCATGAATTGAAAATGTGTCAGGATAACACCAGACCAATAGCTAAGAGAACATACGGTGGGTAGCGTGGTCTGCGCTGCCGCCAGTAGGTGGCAGTCTTTACCCACGATTCTCAGAGTGGGTTTAACATCTTTTATCACCATCTCTTTATGGGATGAGAAAGGAGAAAACAATGACTCAAAAACAGCAGGCATCTTCTCTCAAGTGCTGAAATGTAACAGTCGAACACTTTTATGATTTTGTTATTGTGACAATTACTTCAGTTTTCTCTTGAAATTCTATCATTTTTCTTAGCCGTGTGTGTGTGTGTGTGTGTGTGTGTGTGTGTGTGTGTTTTTGAGGCACAGCACTGTATCGTTTAAAAAAAAAAACATGGTGTTGAAAATATTCTTACATAGCTTTTTGTTTAATTTCCAAAGCTTTTATATCGTGCAGTATTCGGGTTTACTTTTTTTTATAATTAGGTACGTAGCAGTCACAAAGATGGCTCACGCGGCCAAGGTCCTCCTCTGATTAGAATACGTGATTATAAAGTGGTGAAGAATTTGACCCCGCGTTGTCATTGTTAATCACTACAAGTCTTTTCATGAGGACGTCTCAGATGCCGGACAAAAAGATACAGAGACCACACATTTAGCTGACTTCAGGGAATGTAATATCTCCATTATGAATGTCTGCGCGCAACTGCACCGAGAAGTTGAAAAGACACCTCTGATTGATGTGACACCGTATGAAAAAAAAATATTGACAGCTAAGCCCACATTCCTCATCGGGTTCAGCAGTGTCAGCTTCCTTTTCTCTCCATCCTTCATCCGCTCAGCCCCGTCCCCTCCACGATGAAAGTCGAACAAATCTGCTGACATTGATCCTGTCTCCTCGGCTGGCCTAATTTCATTTCAGCCTGAGAGAGACGGCTATCTCCAAAGATCTTGACAGACAATTGTATTTACTATTTTCTTTTCACAAGCCAATAAAGGGGGAGCAGTTATTGCATCAGATTATATGAAAAAACGTTTAATGATTCCAATTTATAACTCTAGACTGAATAATGATACAGTTAAGAGCTGACAGGCCATGATAAATGAAGGCTCATATAAAACATATTTAGTGTGAAGAATGGCTGGAGATGAATTGCACAGTGATACAAACTCATGATAAAGAACAGTAAGAGCCACTAGAAGACTTAATAATGTGCTATTCATTTTGAAGTGATTTTGCTGGTTAATAAAAGAGCACAAATTAAAAATATATTTATTGTAGGAAGATGTCTGGGAATATTGCCCCCATGTCTCCAAAGCACCCACCCTCACCCAATCTAATCGCTCCCCATCTCCTTAGATTGAACCTATCAAGTCCTCAGTTTCTCTCTCCTTCACTGCTGACTCTCAGTGCATTTCGCTGTCTGTATAAGTTGCTTGATTTAGTGCATGTATAGGATTTTCTTTTTTTCTTCCACAGCATATATTACCGGCTTGTTCTCTGAGGGGATTCGCAGCATCATTCGCGCTCCTGTTTGGACTGCTGCTGCTGAAATATAAACCCATAACACTGACAGCTAAACTAAAGCTAAATTACCTGCAGGGTGATCCATCGCTGAGGCTTATTGTACAAAAGTAAATGAATATGGCTGCAGTTTTGCACACATTCCTTATTGTTGCAGCATTCTTGAAATGTAGTGGTAAAAACGTATAGTGTATACGTTTCATTTTAAGGAAAGGACCAATGTGCATTCACTGTCGCTGAATGTGGTGAAAAATCATGGTCAAGTGTTGAACCTTTTAAATCATGGTCAAGGACTACAGTCTATGTGCTGGTAATGGAACAGGGAATGTGTTTGGCTCTTTTCACCGAGAGATGGACATTGAATTTCCCAGATACAATGTCCATGACAGTTTCTATACATTAGGACACTACTCTGATGTCACCAGTGCTTTTCTTGAAAAGGGTTAAACAGGTGTTTTGTGTTATTGCCATAGAGGGGAAGGCCATAGTCATCCTTTTTATTTGTTGTGTGAAGCATTGTAAACAGATATATACAGGAGGTTTAAAGGCAAAACAGTCACACAAAGAATCCGCTACTTTTTACCTGCGACTGAGGAGAGACAATGGCTACCTCCGTCCTCAGTTGGCTTAAGAGACATATACAGGCCCCTCAGAAACCCATTGCCTATTTGTTGCTCAGGGTGATGCACATGGAGAGCAAGGGCGACAACACCATCCATCCATCCACCCATCCTTCCACCCATCCATCCGTTTTGCTAGACAACATACAAATTTGAATAATAAAAGTGTGGAGCTAATGAGAAAATGTAAATTAGACCAAGGACAGGCAGACACTGGCCTTCATTTGATGAACAAGAAATGAGGAGCGAGGTAAATTATCCCAGGATCATGTTCACACTGACACCTGGGAGACAGATGAAGTAGAGGCCATTGTTTTCCCCTGAATGCAGATAGAGAGGGGGCAGAGGATGGAGAGAGGAAGCGCATCAGAATAGGTGACCCACCCAGCTCTGTTTGTTGCCAGAAGAAGAGCTGGATCAAACAGGGGGTCCGAGGGGTTGAGCAGGCTGTTGTGTCTATGTGAGCTCTCCCTTTGACACTGACACAAATTGACACCGACCACGCACTCACAGATGAATATTACCTAAAGTACCATTTAGGACAATACTAATAGTTTTGGCATGTGTGCCATTCATATAAGGTTTAATTCCTTATTGGTAGGAGACATCCGGTTCTGATTATATGGTTTTGAAAATTAGGCTACCACACGGCTGATACATTTTACAATTAAGCTTATACTACGTCTTCTTTATATGTACAAAGTCTAACAGTGGACATGTTTATAGCTACATTGGTGGCATGGCTCAAGAGATGGCGACGCCACTTTGGTCCAATATCTGAAATTTCTGAAGAACTAATAGATGAATTGCCATGGAATTTTGTACAGGCATTTGGGCGATCTATCTTTAAGACTTTGATGTTTCCATGATTTTGCCTTTAGCACCACCATGAGGTTGACATTTGTTGTTTTGAGTGAAAAATTGAAACATACATGGATTGGATGGTTCAGACATTCATGCTTCCCCTCACAATGAACTGTAAGAACTTTAGTGATCTTAACATTTCATCTAGCACCACTTTTGCTCTGCAATGCTTTGGATTATGTATTTGGTCATAATCTAAATGGTGCAGAATGGTCAACATGGTGTAAGTGGACTTGAAGACTTCATGATCATGACTTCTGTTTGGGGAAAGCAGTTTGGAGAAACGTGTAGCATTGTGGCCATCCGACCACCTCTACTATATATGTACATGGTGTAACAATGGACATTTTGGGAATGTTCAGCAATTCTTAGTTTTTGGATTTTACCAAAATGAGAGTCGAACCTTCTCAAAAAACCTTAAGTACTTACCTCCCAGTTTGACAAATGATTGAGAAACTAACAGTGACGATTGAGATGTATAGAGATAGTTTGTCTCACCGAAAAGAACATCATGTGAAAAAAAAAAATACAATGATGTATTTGATCCGAAATCGAAGTATCTAATTTGTTATAGAAACCACTCACTCGACAGTATATTCAGAGAGGTGAGAGGCATAAAAGCAGAAGGAAGTGAGTAATAAGGGCAGCAAAGCAAACCAGATAGAGGCCTATAAAAATATAGCGTCTTCCTCTCGACAGCCCCCTCCTTGAGATGCAGATCATCCGTGATCACCTGATAGTTCCGGACGCAGGGAGGGCTAAGCTCTCACCGACCTCTCAGAGACAGCCTAGCAACACCCTCTGTCCTTATCCCTCCGGACACCCACACACAGCCTCTCTCTGCTCCGCCACCTCCCCCAGGCCTCCCACCCAGACCCTCAGTCCTTAGAGAAGACCCCAGGCCAACAGCGAACAAGGGGCTCCTGAATGGGCCCTGGACTGGCCTTTGTCTGGCCCTACTGCAGAGTCCCTTTTATTTACACAGTCTTTAACGCTGTATGTTTTCTTGTCTCTTAATTGCATTGGCCTTTGCTGCCCCTTGGTCAATCAATACCATCTCTCCAATGACATCAGCAGCTCTATTCAGCAGGAACTTTCCAGGTGATGGGTGTTTCGTGGGAGAGCTTGAGGGAATGAGTCTTGCAAATGTAGACTCACAGCTTTCTTGCCCCCTATCACTGACTCAGTCTATACATATATATATCTGCCCACATATCACCCCCATAGCCAGCCATAGCAACGTACAATATCTGTGTTTCTGTGTAGGTTGCTATCTATCTATCTATCTATCTATCTATCTATCTATCTATCTATCTATCTATCTATCTATCTATCTATCTATCTATCTATCTATCTACAATCCTCTATGTCTTTGTTAATCCCCAACTGATGCACTCATGCAGACATTGTGGCTGTTGGGAAGAGGGTGTGTCTTCTTCAGCTGCATGTCAGCTGGCCTGCTCTGCACTCTGGAGTCCATGGGTGAGCTTACTGCATGATAAGTCTGGCTGAAGCGACAATCATTGCCATCAAAACAATTTTGCTGACCCTTGACTCTGGAGGGAAGCGGGAGAGAGAGAGGGAGTTGACATGCCTTTACCACTCCTGAGAGTGTGTGACCAAGCACATTAATCATAAGAGGTCTAACCCTCTCCTGTGTCCAATTCAGCGATGATTCTCTAGTGCGGCACCATGGCAATGTTTAGACAGAGCCGGACATAATTATCTTTTTGTGTACTTTAATAAGGTGACATCCGAGTGTGCTGATGACTGAGGCACACACACTAAAAAACTACCTTACAGTGATATTATCCCCTTCATTCTGTGTAATTAAAACATAAATAATTAAAAGCCACTAACTAACGTAACTGGTATGCAAATTTGACGATTTAGTGAGTTGAAGAACACAGGGATTTTTTTTGCCAAATGGGGACCATTTAAAGTTGACCTTTGGAAATGTTATTTTGAATGCAATGTGATGGTGCTGTTTAATTTGAAGAGGTACTTATCTCAAAGTCAACATCTTACTTCTGTTTTCCTGACGCACACTCAGTCACCATATATTAGGCAGTAGCCTGGCAACCACAAGAGTAGAGCTGTACCAAATGGATATGTTTGCAATATGACAGGCCCAGTGTGCTCCTTACCGCTGACCCTGCCTGCCATTTTGTTTCTGTCCTGCGAAGGTGTCAGTGATAAACGTTACCTTGTCTCAGCAGGTGTGCCTGGATGGAGGGCCCTGTCGCACGGAGGGGGTCATCAACCCCACAGTGTTTCCCCCATTTATTTGAATAATGGGCCATTAGGACGGCTGGATATCCAATGTTAAAGTAGCTGTATGTGTCTCCTAGATAAAAGACATAATTACCTGAGAGAGGGAGGATGTGTTGGTGCACACTTTTCCTCAGCTGGGCTTCAGAGCCCAGAATTAACACACACTCCTACCATTAGGTGGCGACAGAGAGAGGTTTGGGAGATGAGGGCCCTGGCTATGGCTTACACATAAACATCACCACAACTGCTGCATGAACAAAGTATTAGACTGTTAGAGTCATGAAGTAAGTTTCTGAAAAGACAGCCATAGCAATTCAGATGAAACTCTGACATATTAGCACAACTTTGAGATATTCACATGGTGTATTTTGGATTTCCAACTTGGTGTTGATGTTAGACGTCATCACAGCTCGTCCTGTGTGAGCCGGGATGCACTTATCCATCTTTCAATTCACATCTATTCAAACAGATGACCGGACATTCATTCAGTGTCCAGAATGAAGCCCTTCCCTAAAACTATAGTATTCCTCTTTTAAACTATTTTCAGGCAATTACAGTTCCATTGAATAGCATAATATCATGGTGAACAGAGAGTGGGCAATTTGTATACCTTTGGCTTGCTCAGAGACAGAGTTGTCCTTTTTGATCAGCATTGTGACTCCTTTTGCCTTTCATAATTCTAGTTCAAGAGAGACTTGCCATGCAGTCAATGAAAATGTAGATAGGAAATTTGGAGAGGTATTTATATGAACCAAAAAGATTGCCAATTAAAGATGAGTTCTTTATCATTTATTTGCCCTTGGGGTTTTATTCCTCAATTGCTATAACCTTATAAAAGAATTCCTTTTAGCGCAAAGAATAGAAGCCCATTTTCGTGTCCTCCTCTAATGCATTTCCATCCATCTTCACTGCCTCGAAAAAAGTTTTCACCTCTCCACAAAACATGTTAATTGCCATCGTGGGCCCAGTATAAAGAAGATATCTACACGTTAATTATCCAAATATGGTGGCAACCCATCTGCAGAAAGCCATTGAAATTACTAAATTGTGTTTTCTCCCTTTCGTCTTTCATTTTAGACACATTGTTAATCAAAAGGCTTCAGAAATGTGCAGATGGGTAATTCTTGTGTCTGCAAGGAGCAGCCTGGTTCAAGGTGAGTGTTTCATACCCCTAAGCCCTTCTGTTTCTCTCCATTGTGTTGTTTAGGTTACATATCCTGATGGGACGTTCACTCAAATACTGTACTCAAATAGGGACTTTCCCTCCGCACATGCAGACACACACACACACACACACACACACACACACAGATAGATAGATAGAGAGCGAGAGAGAGAGAGAGAGAGAGAATCTAGTGCAGCCACAAACATGGACGCACACGAACACTGTTCTACATTCAGCCATACGCACACCCACTCACAGCAAAGCTTGGCCCTCAGGGTGCGATGACCATGGCCATTATTTGGTAATAACTGATTTTAGTGAGATTTAAAGCAAAGAAACATTTTCCTCCTCAGTATAGTGGAACCAAAGCTAATGTTGAAATTTAACCTCAAACTTCAAAGAGCTAAACAATTTACGCTATGAGATATGGAGGTTCCTAACCTCTGAAGTGTGTGAGGCAAAATAATTAAGAATCACTTGATGGTGGTTTAAAAAAAAAAAAATTCACATTGTGCTAAAAAGCAGCACAAAGAAAACTCAGCCAAATAAAATCAAAGGGAAGTGGTTTGTGTGGTCTGGCGGGATTTATCATCATCATGACAGACTTTGTCCAAACATGTCTTCAGAAAACAGTATTCTCCTATCTTCAGAGAGACGCAGGTGAAGGTTCTTAAATATACATTTTGGCTAAAAATAAATCACGCCACCTGTTCTAGTAGTTCTTACATCATCTATATTGTAAGCGCTTGTACCTGGAAGTCTTCTTATGCGCCATCAAAACAAAACCTCAGCTACAGTGGGGTAGTTTCCTGTTTCCACTACTTGTCTTTTTTTATTTGGCTTGGCTTTTTGACACAAAGTCTTTTTGGAAATTAACTGTGCTCTTTTTATTCTGCTGTAACTCGCAGCATTGTCTGCTCAAATTCTCCATATTCTACATTGCCAGTTGATTTTAAGGTGCTTTTGTTGATGCATGTAAATTCTGTCAAAGATTATTTAAACATCAAAAGTTTGATGCATTCCTTCATTTCTCACTGCAAATTACATTTTTCAATGAAGTTACACTTTGAAAAACATTGTCTTTCATGTCTGACTCCGAATGCTATCTTTGAATCTCTTATTCAACATCTTTAACAGATGCAACTTCTGTGCTAGATCGAAGTAGATGGCAACTTTATAGAGAGAGCTGAGTTAAAGTTTGCATGTATAGCCACATGATATTCAGCTGTCATGACAGTTCTCAAGTTAAAGTAGCTGTGGAGCCGAACCACACTGAACAGCGCAGGCTCTTACTCTACAGTGATGTTTCCTGCTTGTTATTTCTGTCACTTTGAGGAACATTCATATATTGAAATGTCTGTCTGCAGTGTAAGTAAATCTGTGAGGGTTTTGGAATAGAGTCTGCCTGAGGGATATTAAATACAGTATGTCTCTTTCAGCAAGATGTGCTTGTAAGAAAACAAAATGGCCTTGAGACGTCCGTTAGTAATTCAACATGTTTTGTCCATGTTATACTATTCAGATACGAGAATTATATTCTTCCTTCCTTACTTCACTACGGACCCACTGCTGAAGGCAACAGTTGATATCCTTGCAAAGCTTTTGAATCTTTGCTCCAGAGCTTTTCCGTGTGGCTTGAGTGAAGACGAAGACGAGCTCCCCCACCTTGCAAGGCTATGTCCTTGACTCGTGTTATCGCTTATTGTTTTAAAAAAAAAAAAAATGGCGGCAGTCTTGTAAGACTAATGCAACCTAATTATTGCTCTCTGCGTTTCTTAATCAATACGGCTCTGCAGATTAACACAAGCTGCCTACCTTGAGGGACTGTTGCAGCTCCTCCATTTGAAGGTGAGCCGCTCTTCAGTTGTCGGTTTTGTTTACCTCATGTTTGGTTCTCAACCTGTTTGAAAAACCTCTCCAGCAGAGAAAGCACTTCATTGTTGAGGTGGTCAGAGCTGTGATTTGATACCGCTCCTCTGCTTTCACCTTGAAAGATAGCAATTGTCCACAATGTTGGAATTGGCCCCTGTCAATTGACCTTCCTGTTTATTACACAAGACATACTATGTCTACCTCTACAACTATGTAACGCTCCATCCACACATTCAGCTATTGAAGAAGAAAGCAGCCTCGCATTCATACATCTGGTTCATGCTTCACCTGTGAAGGATATGACCAGTTTCTTCATTTATGCCCCAGCTCTCACATCAGTGGCTATAACATCCACATTAGCTGACCTCTCTGAAGGTGCGTGACTCAGTCGACACAAGAGAAAATTTTGATTGGATCAATTCTTCATTATTATTTGAAGCTCACAGCTTTTCAAGCGACTGACCTTGACTAGGGCATTTGTTTTGTACCTACATGCCACAGGGGCTAAAATGCTCACAGAATGTGTCAGCTAAGTAGTGTGTTTCTGGCCCTTAGCCTCAGCAGCAGGATCTACAAACAGCTATATGGCTCTCCAAGGCCAAGCACTGGCCTTGCACCAGATGCTTAGCACTGGAAAAGTGGTATTCAAGCCTAAAGTTATTCATGTCAAGTAATGCCCACGGAGCCCTTCCAAATCTGATATTTTGATGGAAATATCAGACATTTCATGAGAGTTCGAAAGCAACTTTTTTTTCTCCCCCCCACTCAGATAACACTTTGACACTGCTCACCACTTTCACACTATTTGTTCCCTCCCTTCGCTTCCTCTCCAGTAGGTAACACAGCAGGGCAAAAATGTTAAGACCGATCACCCTACATTCCACAGCTCCTCAAATTCACAATGCACTGTTGTCATTTAAGAAATGGTAATATTCATCGGTGTGTAGCACCGGACACTTTGTTGGAAAACAACTCATCTCGTCTACTTTGCTTCACATCTCTTGAGGGGCTAAAAACACCCATTCACTCGCTTTAGCACTGAGGGCTTGGTGATCAAATGCTAAACCTCTCTAAGTGCATGTATTTGTGAAGAAAAATTGCTAAGCCTCTCAAACTGATAGGACTGGCTATCATCATGTATGAGCCTCCACCGAACAAGTGAGCCCTCAGGTTTAATTAAACTTTTTTTAAAAGTGTATCTTCCATGAAAATCAGCCCAGTCTCCCTGGCATTTGTGTGTCGAGAACCTCTCCCTCTTTTGGTTCTCTTCGAGTGGTCGATACATTAAAACTTGAACTGATTGATTTCAGAATGCCGTGCCATCAGTGTCCTTACGCAGCCGTTAACTACATCTGAAGTATCTTAGTCATCAAGCTTTAGGCCAGGGATTGATAATAGCTTGACCAGCAGGGCCTATCTTACCCATCCTTTTTCAGGAGGTCTCGTATTTAGCACCCGGAGCACTTGTGGCAAATCTCAAACAGCACAAGGGTATTCACAGAGCGGCTGAGTGGAAAGCTTTTGCTCATTCGTCTGAACCTCATGAATACATTCCAACTCTAACTAACTACTTTGCCTTAATGTGGAATTTCAAACAAGGTATGAGGCCAATTTATTTATTTGTATTCTCTGCGTCTTAGTGATACTCTTGAACACAGTGATGGCAGGGAGGATAATCTCTGTCTTTCATCAGCAAAGTGGCCCTGCACAAAACCCATCAGTAATGTATTCTCTATTGATTGATGGTCGCTCCTGCACTACTAGGCAACACTATTATTATCATGCATAGATTCCAGGCTGCCCACAATAAAATCATTGTCTTGATTTAAGTTATCCAACCCCCCAAGGTGTCATAATAGCACAACTGGTGTTTGCCTCATATTGCTTTCTTCCTCGACAATTACTGGCATTCCCTGTCATCATCCTTACACCAACCAGATTACAACCTTTGATACAGGAGAGGAGGTTTTCTATACAGGGAAACGATGCCAGTGTACGTGCAACAGGTGTAAATATGTGTGCTGAAGAGACTCAAGACACTTTTATGAAAACAGTTATAAATAAGAATAAAGTGTGTAATGTAGCTGCTCCTCTCCAGTTGTATTTATACACACACACACACACACACACACACACATATATATATATATATATATATAAATAAATAAGTATACTTATATATGAGTAGATAGATAGATAGATACATAGATAGATAGATAGATAGATAGATAGATAGATAGATAGATAGATAGATAGATAGATAGATAGATAGATAGATAGGTGTGTGTGTGTGTGTGTGTGTGTGTGTGTGTGTGTGTGTATTAATTGGCAAGAATTTATGTGTGTTTTTTAAACTCCAGATGTTAAAATAAGTGTTGATTGTAGAAATAAAATCCTTTTCTTATCCTGTGTTATATTCTGTATATGTTATATATAGTCTACTGTATATGTGCATATATATACATGAGTCTTATTATTATTATTATTATCTATTATTATTTTGCGCCAGTTTAAAGTATGTCTCTAACTGGGTCTAACCGCCTGTGCGTTCATAATGACATTTTCCTCTTATCGTCTGTAACTCACACAGTTGCGGCTGTTTTCAGTGTCGACACATGTGGATCTATGTAGCAAACATTATGTGTTAGTGGGCTGCCTCATGGGAGATGCCCAGGTCCCGAATCGTTGTGAATTACTGTGACCTTGGTTATCAATCATTGTATCAGGGTATCTAATGTAAACGCCACTGTGGCGTGGATAACATGCCACATCTGCTCTTTGGCCAGGGCTGCTTCTTGGTTACCAAGCGATTTATTAGAGCGCCCTGTGTGAGGAATAATAGGTCGCAGTATAAAGATCAGCCTGCAGCTCTTCCATAGGCGCACAATTATCTCTTAAACAGGCTGTTGTGACATTATCACTCACCTAAGTTATACACCAGATAGTTTCGTGTCCCAAAAACATCCCAGAGAGAGAAAACTAGTTGCATGGGTTAAAAGCACCGTCCGCAGGGAGCTGTGTTTGCGCTCAAGACCAATTTATTGCCGATGAACATATGGCCAATATTTTGTCTCACGTCATAGCAAGGGGAAAACAAACACCAAGCAATGTTAGCGAGTCAGCAGGAGCAGAGCCACTTGGCCAGCCATGCAAACGCTCTTGGACAATATGAGAAGAGGAGCACTTGCTTTCTGGGTATATAAACCACATCAGGCTTATCTCTGCACGCACTCCTGACTCCCATTTGGAGATATTTCATTAACTCTGCGCGCTGTCTTAACGCTGGCAACACATTCAGCCCCCTCTCCAGTCTAGGTAAGCGCTTTGGATGCTGCAGTCTGTCTGCATACAGTATTTTCTGTCTTTTTTTTTCTTCTTTTTTTTCCTTTTTTTTTCCCAGCTTAATAGATACTGTTTTTTTTTTTGCTGCAGTTTTATATGCACTGACGTTCACCTCATGGTCTCTGAATGTAGAATGACCCTGATCTTAGAGCTTTATTTCTTTTTTTACTCTGTTTAAAATATGCTGGTTATTCATAGTGTAGGCCTGTGCGTTTGCAGCCCACAGTAGCTGGTGGTCATTACACACTCACGTGGGCAGACTAGGCTTGGTTGAACATTATCTTTATTGTGAGTGGCCTGCACCTTCATGTCCGAGCTCATCCAGGACATTTAATGCCTGCATATAAGTAAAAGCAACATTATAAAATATATTTAGTCTGAGAAGATGTTTTCATAAAAATCCACACATTTTAAATAATTCACTGCCACATCTTCCATAAAGATTGCACAAGCCTCACACCCGCCATGCCTCATGTACTGTACAACATCTGTGTATCTTAATATATAGCCTAGTGGACACTGATGAAGATGATGTGTGTTTGCCTGCAGCTGAAGTATCAAAAAATACTTACCAGACCTTATTTTATAACATGTGTCTGATTCCACTGCATATACTCCCATCAGTGTTGGTTATTTTAAGTTGTCTAATTGGCTGCACACAATGAACACCCCCTGTTGTTTCTTAAATGTGCCGGTAGAGACCGCTAGAGCTCTACAGATGTCAACAGCTGTTAATGTTATTACTGCACTTACACACAGGCTGACTAACAAGGAGGACAAGTTGTCTGTACTTGTGCCATCCAGAG
>NW_019524956.1:122817-142817 GCF_002814215.2 Seriola lalandi dorsalis | reverse complement strand
CACACGATGGCTTGCTACTACGGACAGTATTCAATATTCATGTAAGTAGTGTCTAAGAATCCTTGTTGATCTTGCTGATAATGACTTATGTGATATTTTCAAGCTATGCGATTACATTAAGGCGTAATTGATGGCATGCAGCCTCCTATTCCACCCTAACGATGCCCTTGGGTGGCATTTAGCATTCATCTTTATGCACCGTGCGCTGCTGCGCTCGTCTTAAGGCGTTTACAGCTCAACAAATGCATGCGGCGTTCAGGGCTCACGCACTTGGCATTGTAAGAATTTGATCGATAAAGCAACGTGGAAAAAGCAAAAAGGGGGCTGTAAGTTATTCAGAGTGCAACAACGGTGTGAAATATAAGGCTGCATTCTGTGGGGATTTACAGGCAGACAATGCACCTTTTAATGCTTCACTGATTCGCCCTGCTTGTGGAGATTTGGGCTCAGGAATTGTTTTTTTTCCCCTTCTGCTTTCCACATCCTAATTGCACCAAAGAGTTTAAATCAGCTAAAATGGCCCTCGTGTTTTATTGTTCTGTCATGGTCAAGTTTTATAAAAATTGTGTAAATCTCAGTAACAGTTTTTTTTTTTGTTGTTGTTATTACGCAGCCGCGTCAATTAATTTCCAATGCATCCAAACTTTTTTATTAATGATGAAATGGCCTCTGTTTGTGATAAATGTCTCTGGGAACTTTACAACATAACATTTTGACAGTGTTTCTCCCGTTTCTTGCCGCAGTGCACGGTCTATCCGCCAGCTCTCAGGACTCGGCCAAGTCCCCGGAGCCGTCCGCAGACGACGAATCGCCGGACAACGACAAGGAAACTTCCAGCAGCGGCGGCAGCGACTCCGGCAAGAAGCGGAAAAGGAGGGTGTTGTTTTCCAAGGCGCAGACCTACGAGCTGGAGCGCCGCTTCAGGCAGCAGAGGTACCTGTCCGCCCCGGAGAGAGAGCACCTGGCCAGCCTGATCCGCCTCACCCCGACCCAGGTGAAGATCTGGTTCCAGAACCACCGGTATAAGATGAAGAGAGCCCGGGCCGAGAAAGGTATGGAAGTGACCCATCTCCCTTCTCCCAGGCGGGTGGCCGTGCCCGTCTTAGTCAGGGATGGAAAGCCTTGTCACACTCTTAAAGCTCAGGACTTGGCGGCCACTTTTCAGGCCGGGATCCCCTTCTCGGCTTACAGTGCCCAGTCACTCCAACACATGCAGTATAACGCGCAGTACAGCGCCGCGGCCACGCCACAGTTCCCCACAGCACATCATTTGGTGCAAACGCAACAGTGGACTTGGTGAGAGAAATTATAGAGACTTGTCTTGGAGGCACGATAGGGAGTTTCACCACAAAGCAAAGAAAAAATAAAACACAAAAAACAAAAGACTTTTCATTTTTGCAGCTTGACTCATATATATACTACCATTTTTATTCGGGGCTCATGTGTGCGCCGTGTTTACATGTTTTCGTTAAGAGAACTGGGTCCAAACCTCTCCCTTATAGATTTTATTAAGAATGTCAATGCTCTTCTTGTGAATTTTTTTGTAAAGTATGTTGTGTGTTGGTTGTAGAGATGTTTTCCTCTCTTTTCTTTTGTCCCTTCGTGTTATTATCAGCACGTACGAACCACTTTATAATTATAGAAATTTTAATTTCTTGCTTCTTTTATGGACCGAAAAAATATTTATGGCCATGAATAAACACTGGCAACTTTTCAGCTATTTTCCTTTTGTTTTTATTTCCTGTAAATATTTTGTGGCAAATGTTTGCAAAAACCTAGAGAACTTTCGGGAGCGTTCAGCTGAAGATCGGCCTATATATATATTTCCAAATTGAAAAAAAAAAAAAATGAGGGAGTGATTTTTGGCTAAACATTATGACTGCCGTGTCAGATCACATATGTAAATAACAGTGTAGCCTCGCGGTGATGGCTCAATATCCTAAATTTTTTTATAAGGATTTTTAAATAAAATGCTGTGTTTCTGAAAGAGGGTTTGGTTTATGTAAAGTGTCCTCTTCGATCTGATCATCTCTGAAAAGACATCGCTAAACGCCAGAATGAAAAGGCAAGGAGCACTAGATTGTGGCAGAGAATGGAGCCTGACTATGGGAATAAATCTCCAGCGCACTTCACTCTTTTCTGTTTAGGCAAATTTAATCCGGGGAATATTTTTTTCTGAATCGGAACACCTCACTTATAAAGAGTCTAAAGTCACTTGTGAAATGGGACTAAAATCCACTTACTTAATATAAGAGGGCTTCTCCACATAAGAAGCTTTTGAGTCAAAAGCTCTCCTTTTTGTCAGCATCCCCAACCACTCCCGGCCTTGGATGTAAAGTGGGAGATTGTGGAGGGAGGGGGGTGGGGGTGGGGGGGTAAAAATCGTTTAATGCAATAAATGTTTTGTTATCTTGTTCAGCGCTAAACTGCAAATAGAACAGGAATAATCAGTGACTCACCAGCAGCCTTCTTTGTTTAACCACGGCCAACCATCAGCTAAAGTGCGCACGGCTCACATGGAGCTTTAACCGCCTAATAAAGTTATTTTTCATATGCTCCTATAGCGTGTTAGCAGTGATGCCCCGCATTAAAATGCACCCTGCCCTATTAGGCACCATGTTCTTTAAGGTGGAACCAAAACAAGCACAATTGGCTCCCCAGTGATCTGCAGAGAGCACTGCGGATTATCAGACGCCAGTTAATATCTTGGGTAAATATGATAACCTAGTAGAAAAATCTATGCATTTTTGTTTGTCCCGGGACAGAAATCTCACAACAGATGTCAGAGTCGCCCCTATCATCACTGAACAAACAGCTAAATTGGGCAGATTTGCTAATTATTTACAGAATTGAGTCTCAAGGGGGCTACTGCTTTTGTAGGCGACACAGACTCAATTTGTCCCTGACACAAGGGTTTTGTGTTTCACCACTGGTTGAGCTTGTAGGTCAAATAAATCAGCAACTTGCTCATCGCTTTCGGTTTTTTTTATTTTATTTTTTTTATTTATTTGTAGACAAAGAGAGAGGAAATGAGAAATAAGTAGCGCTGCCTCCAGCCTGACAATGATCGCTTATAGCACTGTTATTATGGGAAAGTGATGTGGGGAGAAATATGATATGATCCGCAGTGCGTGTTATGGAAATTATAAAGTGAACTGATAAATGGCTGTGATAAAGGGCTGGCTCTGTGTGTGGCTGGATTTATACTGAACTCTGGCTGATTTCTCTCAAATCAATCTTAAACTGAACTTGCCTTGGAACAATAATCATTTAAAAACTCAAAAGTAAAAGAAAAATGTAGTCTTCTGTGCGTGTCCTCTCTGATGGGGCGGTTTTCTGACTCTATCATTGCATAATACAGTACACGGACACAACACAGACAAAAGCCCAGGCCTGGTTTTTGCAGGGTGTTAGAGGCGTGCATGTTAACGAGCAGCAGGAGTGAGGATGTAGACAGTGGAGATAGAGAGACTGACAGAGTTTCTTGGTGCTGTTCAGAGTCAGGGAGATGTATCCTTGGGCTTTTTGTCCTGCCTGTCACTTGGTGCCATTGTGATCTTTGCTGCACACGTTGTATCCCATATGGGCAGCTGGGCTCGGACAAGGAGAAAAGGATTTCTCACAAACCCCAATTTGTATCACGCTTTCAAATAAAGCATTGTTGTCTCTCAAAGAAAAACGAATTAAAAATTCGTGCTATATCTATTCTGGTCAAAAAAAGAAGCCCCATTCACAGATAACAGGGAGTCCTTCTTCCTTGATAGAGCTATGCCAACAACAGCCCTCTCATTTCTCTTTTCCCTCTATCCCACCATTCTCCAAAGTGAAAGGCTGATTATTGTCTGTCCCAAAAAGTGGCTCGTCACAGCGCAAAAACTATTTTTAATTCCAGACAGTGTTCTTCCTTGTTTGCTTTGAGTCCCGCTGGAAATGGCGTAGGCCTGTTTCTAAAAAAGACGCATGGAAAAATATTTGACACGATTCGCCCCCATTAGGAGTCCGTTTTTGAGGACTTCCGTGTCAGGCGTAAAACTGGACTACACACACATACACGTTCACTGCTCCTACTGAAAACTGGATTTCACAAACACTTTTCCGAGATTTGACGCCAACATGTAGTGTTGTTCAGTTCTGGCGCTTTTCATGCTGGTAGCAATTACAGAAATATGCAAATAGCACCACTGATTAATCTAAGACGTAAATGTTGAAGCTACTGTTTGCATCTTAATTTTTACTGGAGGAGATGTTGGAGGATGCAAATATATT
Source organism: Seriola lalandi dorsalis (assembly GCF_002814215.2). Lineage (NCBI taxonomy): Eukaryota > Metazoa > Chordata > Actinopteri > Carangiformes > Carangidae > Seriola > Seriola lalandi. Next base: position 138,551 of record NW_019524956.1, on the reverse strand, counting down.
TTGTTTTTCCATGGGAACCAGAACTGAGGATATTGGCAGAGGTTTATTGGACTAATGCGCCAAGATTTACTGCCGCTGGGAAGACTGGGAATTATCGCATGAGCTTGGCCTGTATTTCCTAATATTACGTTTTATTATAGTATATTTTATTTTGAAATATTTTCTTATTATACATTTTTACATTTTTTCAGGGCCCCCTCTCTTCAAAAAAAAAAAAAAAAATCTGGATCTAAATCATACTGAGGCTGCTCACCTGCAGCCTGATTGTAGATTTAAACACATTTCTCTGTGCATCAGTCTCGCTGTTTCCCCCAAACTGAAGCCAAGAAATAAAAGCGTTAGCTGTGATGGAAGCCTCTGTGGTAAACTTTTACGGCTGCACCCCTGTATTGTCATTAACGTAGCAGAAAATTACACCGTCTCTCCACCAGCTCAGCAACAGGGTCAGATTTATCGGAAATTGCTTATGGCTGCTTGAAGGGATAAAGCAGTGCGACATTAAAACAAGCATCTTGGCGCACAGCGTAGTTCAACCTGCGTGGATAACAATATTATATACCTTGGAATACAATACTTGAGGAAATGTGCACTTGGGACACCATGGATCTTCGTCATCCTGCCCATTTGAACCTCGACATGAATCATTTTTCTATCATGCACATCGCCAAATAAACGAGGATTTCAAAGCTATAATAGGCGGTGCTTTTCATTTAAAGGAAGCTATCTGGGTTTTATTGCCTTAAAGGAGATCCAGATTAGATTCGCCACAGTGCCGATATTAGAGAGAGAGAGAGAGAGAGAGAGAGAGAGGGGGAGAGAGAGAGAGGGAGTGATGGAGGGAGGGAGAGGCAGAGGAGAGATAGTTGCGCTCAGCTGCCACAAGATGGAAGCAGAGGTCTTCAGTTGGCGTCACGCAGCTTCTACCTGCAAATGTCTAACAGTCCCAACATCATCCAATTCTTCCACCACAAATTACTGCAAAGCGAATCATCTTCCGGCTCCTGAAGTCAACCTGTTTTTTTTTGTTGTTTGTTTTTTTTCTTCCTCTTTAATGAACAGACATCCCGGCAAACTTGACTGTCTTTTTAAGTGCATGATTGCGGTTTATGACATTGTTACGGATCTTGAGAGCATAATCATGTCGCTCTTGAAAACAAACTAGACTCGACGTAAACAGTCCACAGCCAATTAGCACTGGTTCCATTTCAAAGTTAGAGAGAGAGAGAGAGAGAGAGAGAGAGAAAGCGAGACAGAGAGAGAGACTGGGTATTTCCACGGTGTGGCGCAATAGGATAGAGGGATAAATATGGTGCAAATTAATTCACTTCAGTGAAAGTGAACAATAGAGCTGAAGTGAGGTTTTGGAAGGAAAGTCTTAACTCAGTCAGTGTCCTTCACAACAAAGAAGACTGTGAGATAAATGTCCTCAGTAATATGAAAAACTGATATTTCTCCACTGAACCTGATCAAAGAGGAGAAACTGTTTCTTTTCTAAAAGTGTAAAATATGACAAACAAATATCCACCTATTAACAAAGTCGAGCAGCAGCTCTGTAGAACTAAATCTCCCTAGACTCCAGTGACATTGTGTCATTTAAATGTGTGTCACGTCCAGCAGTTATGTAGACTTACTTCCCAGGGTGTAAAGTGCCATCATCGATCATGCAGAGAAGAAGTATGCAGAGCACTTGCAAAATGGGTCAAATGACGTCAAAATGAAAGGCTAGGCTACCATGCTCGTGCACCTGCTCAGTGCAGCATCAGTGAGCTTGCACCTGTAGGGGGCCTCATTGGGTTGGAAAGATGCACCAGCAGGGGGGTGGAGGGATGCTGAACACCGTGCAAGAGGGGCGAGGAGAGAGGAGGAGTGTGTTAAAATAAGTGTTGATCTGCAAGAGTTCTGGCCACTCTCATCAGGCTGGTGTGGGGAAGAAAAATACAGAGAAAGAACAAACAGTTTGAAACAACATTACTGTGGATGCAGCAGCGCAGATACATCCAGATGGCTATGTTTTAAATTAGGTGTTTAATTTTTTGTGGAAAGACAAAGACGGACATGGAAAAGTATCATCTCAAAATAATTACCAACCTGCTTTCTAATTGCTGCTGAGATCATAAATGCGTGCGTGTATGTGTGCGTGCGGGTGCTTGCGCGCGCGCGCGCGTGTGTGCACGTGTGAATCCACACAGTTTACTCAGTGGCACAGAGCGTCTGCAGCAGAGTAGCTATCGTTCAGATCAACATCAGCCTCTCATCTGTGTGAGAAGAACCTGGCGACTGACACAAACACACCAGTGTCTGTGGGTTGGACAAGGAAGAAACTGAAGAGCTGCAGCTTGACGACACTTTTCTGTGGAGCTGAAGTCAAAAGAAAATAAATAAATAAATAAAGATCCCTGCAGCACCGTCGAGAATCATCGAGCATCATGTCTCCATCTATAACATGAATTACAGAATCTTTTACTTACCTTTATTTTAATTGTGTTCAATTAGAAAGTAAAGACTTATAATTTGTTTTTGGGGTAAATACAGAAAATCTAGGCATGAAATGTAAAGTCTTTTTATTTCATGACAAATGAGGGAATAAATTCATCAAAGGCATTTCACTGTATCTTCCAAACGCATTCACAATTTGTAGATTGCTTATTTCACACGTTTAATTGGTGGAATAATTGCTCACTAATAAACCCCTCTATCTGCTTACACTTAATGTCCTTGTCTGTCAAGATCCTATACAAAACATTCCCCACTGTTCATTTGGCAGTTTGGTTTGAACTGAATTGATTGGGAAAATATATTGTTAAATATATTGGTAAATAAGATGAGAAGATTTAGTGTGTGAAATTGAAAAGAGAAGAATTTGTTTAGCAGTCTGATAAAACTATGACCATTAAAACCTATTGTGCCATGCAGCAGTAGATACCTCATATTTTACATCTGTACGACATGTATCATTTGAATCACTTTCATGTATCCACCAAATAAACATCCTGACGATGCTGTTTGATTTGTTTTCTCAATTTGCTCTGCAGCTACTTAGTCTGAGGTGCACGACTGCTGCTTTTAGCTCCATTTCCTTATCAGCTGTGTACAATGTTGTTCTTTCACATGCTTGAAAACATGTCTGAGAGGAAATGTAGAACCCATTTGCTTAAGTGTCCTTGTCTCCGTGTAAGGTCATTCTGACAAACTTTCATTTGTTGGGAGTGTAAGTATTTGTCGGGCACTTTTGGCTCTTTTTTTTCCCTTCCGTATCAGTCTGAGGTAAAGCTGAGGCAGGACTCAGTCACACACTCTGTCAAAAATCCACTGTGACATTTTTCTGATGCTCAAATGCTAAAAGTCATATCTAACAGAGTCAGTGAACTGGATCTTGTGAGTGCTTCACACTGAAATACATGGATGTCTATTTCATTCTGGCTTCCTCAGACAAGACAAGACATGCAGCAGTGTTTTGCTACGGGAGACGCTGATGGTGCAGCTCTTAAATTGTGGTAGTAGTAGAAGGCCTGAAGTTTGAAGTAGTGAAGCTGACCTGCAGCCAGTTTGGAGTCATCTTTGTGAAAAAAAAAAAAAAAAAAAGTGAGCGTCAAGGTCCTTGACTTTGCTAAATGTTGAGATTAGGAAAACAGCAGAGTCTGCCGAGACACAGGAGACTGTCAGGATGATCTGGTAGACAGCTCAGACGGGGAAGGGTTTCTTTTTTACACCATCTGTCAACTAATTCTCTAAGAGTCCATGTAAAAATGTATCATCTGTATGATGAATCAAATAAAGTACTACAAAAAATCATTTATATATTGGTCATTATTTCTAAGGAGCAGGCTTATGTATAGACTTTCTAATGTATAGAAGGTCATAATAAAGGGATTAAAGAGTTTATCATGTGCTTATGTGGAAACTGAGGTGTGAGAAACAGAGACAATGGATTTCATAACTACAAGCAAAACATTCATTTTTTTAGTATACATCATTAACTTATATTCTCACAGTGGATGGACCATCTGTTTCTCTGAGAGTCGGCGACAGTCGCTGTGGGAAAAAAAAAGTTGTCAAGAGCTATTAATAGCTGAATGTGTCTCAAGCAAAAGTGTTTAAATCAGCTTCCTCCTGCTCTCACTGGTGTGTGAACACTGTACATTACTAGAGAAAAAATATACATGCAGCCATTCATCCATCACTTTTGAAGCTGGTTTAATCTGCAAGATGCAAAGGTGGAACATTATTTGTATTTGATGACCTGTGAGGTCAAGTGATATCCTCAAATCTCTCTTTTACATTTCGAAAAGTTAGTCTTATTCCAAAAAAGTTAGGTTGATTGGTGCAATACAGAACAATGCAGCCTGACAGTGTGTGGAGGCTTCACTCAGCAGCCCTGGAGCAAATATTTGATCACAACAGCTCGTGGTTTTATATCAATGTCAATGTGAAAGGGATGTTTAAACCCTCCTGAGAGAAACTTGCTTCAGTTGTGTGGATTTGTTTAGTTTTAAGTTGCAGCGTCCACAGTGTCTGTGGGTTTCTCACACACTCTTGTGGTTAGCAAACAGACTGGATCATAGTGAGTAACAACAGGCTGAGTGTGAATGAATCAAACCAAAGACAGAATCCCACTCCTGGTGACTTTTGTTTTTTTTTTTTTTACTGTAAAATCATATTTATTATAAACATCTGAGGTGTTCAGGACACTGTTTGTAATGAACTAAACAATGATGGACAACAGTGAGCAAATGCTTATTGTCTGCTGCTTATGAGACATGTTAATTCAACATTCAACTGTTTCTGTTCAATATGAGATTTGTGCCATTTAAGTCTTCATTTAGAGCTGACACTCTACATTTTAATGATGCTGTGCAGTTAAACTAAATTAAACTAAACTTGGATTTACAAACAGCACCAATACACAAACATGTGTTTTCATCCCCATCAATTTATGAACCCGAGATATTAATGTCATTTCATGTTAATGTAATTAATGTCAAATTGATTCCCTTCTGTATCATTAAGTGAATTTGTGCCGCTCCAAAAAAAAGTTCAATATACACATGACAAACATGTCATGTGCCCAAACCCAATGCTCATTTCATTTAAAGATATACAGTTGATAACCTAGTTAATTTAAATTGATGGACCTGTGAACTTTTTCTATCTCTTGCAGGTAAATTTAAACCCACAATGCATGATAATTAATAATGAAATATCTTTCATCTGTGAGTTCTTCTATTGAAAGTTGTGCTTCTGTGTTATGATATGCAAATTGCCATATGGTCTTATTTCCCTTTGTTTTCTCTTTCTCAATGTTCCACCTTAGGACTTGAATTGTCTTGTATAAAACCCACAGTCCGCTGCAGTCAGGTGGGCTGGATGGGGGACAGCGCCAACAATCAGGTTCCCAGAGTTGAGTGTTTATGCCTTTCACTAAATGGATTGTCTCACCTTCTTCAGAGGATGAACATGAGGTGCTTGAGATGCCAGCACTGCAAATGGATCCTGGGGCTTTGAGCCTGACGGCGACCGTCCGTCATCTGTTTCAGGCATGCTTCAATCAGCACGCGTGATGATCAAAGAGCAACAATATGGCCACAATGTGTTTTACCAATTCAAGTTGCCTAATTAACTTCCTGTTTAAAGAGGATGTAAAATATGTGTAGCAACTTGTGCCTATCATGTGTTTGTGCACTTGTGTCCTGTGGTGAATTTATAATGTGTTTCAGAGATAACTGTACTGGATGTAAAATAAATAAAAAAGCCTCTCTGTGACGTTTCTTTTTTTTATTTTTTTTTATGTCGACTTGCTTTGCTGAATAGATCCATGAATAGATACAGTATTTCAATATAACCGATCAATGCACTGTCTGCCTTTATTGTATCGTGTATCAGTCTTTATGGTCCCTTCAGTCTTTATGGTCTTTGTGATGCATGAGACTGAAGCAATAACCTTCAACTTGTTTATCTTCTACTGTCACAGTCAGATGCCGTCTGCTGACCAGGTTTTCATCCACACAAAGGCAGTGTAGTCACACAAACAACCTCCAATCAGCCCACTGCCCATTGAGTTTGTTTACTATTGCTATCCCAAAGGATGAAATCAACTCACAGGAAACTAAGGAAACAATCCCTGCTGCTTTAATAATGATTTATTTTGCTGTCCGATCAGCTGAACAAAAGAGGTGTATCAGGGCCGAGACAATTGACATCCACGCCTATTATTTCCAAAGTACACCTGAGCAAAAACCCACTCATTTTTTATTTATTTATTTATTTTTTTACCATTCCAAATAATATGCAATTTATGTCTAGGAATGATATGCAGTGACTAACAACCTGCTTTAATGTCTTCATGTCTTGACTATTATAGCTCAGTCTATGTGGGAGTCACTTTGTTTCAGCCACAGTTAGTGCAGGATGCAGCAGCGAGGCTCCTCACAAGCACCGAGAACAGAGGCCATATCTCTTATCTTTCAGTGAGTTTTTAAAATTTGCGTGGTTTGACACCAGTTTATGTTCGTGACATCCTCAGTCCCCCCACTCAACCTCCAGGCCCCTGGGCTCCTCTGTCCAGTCGCACCTCTCCGTGGCCCCAGTTAAAATCCCTGGGATTGGTGGAGCAGGGTGGAACAGGTCTTCCCCTGCTATCGGCATGTTTTTACATCCATTCTGGTACTCAACATTTTTACTTCAGCTTAATAGTGACACTCACAAATGTAAATATAAATACACAGTTGTTATAGTCTATTTTATATCATGTGTTTCTGTGTGCCACACTTTTTGTATTGTATGTATTTGTAAGCTCTCTGTACAGTAGCCTGGTCACAGTTGGTTGTTTTAAAATGTAGTCTATAAATAAAAGTGACTAGAATTGTTCAATAAAATACATGCCACCATAGTAGTAATTTTATAATTGTCTTATAATTGTGTTAATCAGGAAAAAAAGAACTAACATTATAAAACATAATTACCACAATGGATATATTAATATAATAACATAAACATATTGTATGTAATTTACACGTGCTATATTTGCTAATTTTGTGAGACTTTTATTCTACTGCATTTAATGGGGAAATACTGCACACTTCAATCCTCTATATTTAGTTACATACTATACATGTATGTTGTGTCCAGTTCCCTCCACCTAGCAGCAGCTATACTGGTTCATCGTGACACCGCACTCTTTTATTCATCTGAATCACCTGAGGTGCACACGTGTTGGAAACAAACAACTCATGCTCAAGTTTCATATTTCAAATTAGAAAACATCTGACATCAATCTGACATGAACAACATTATATACAGGAGAGAGAATCCAGAGAATGTCACCACGTGGGAAACATACAGACACGTGTAGTGTAAGTTTTTCGGAAATGAAGAACAGTGGTCAGTGAAGTAGAGAGCAATGGAACCAGATACATTTTTGTTTTTAAACTGAATACACAAAGTACACAAGGGTGGAAGTGAAACAGTTTTAGTGAATACAAAAGGGATATTATTGTGAAAGCACAGTTATTTTTAGGACTTTAATATTTTTGAAGCATGCAATGGAACTGGGCCAGCTACAGGTAAGAGAGGCGCATCTATGAGTGGTTCAATCCCAGGGTGAGCTGGGAACACCTGAGAAAGGAGGCTGAGAGGAGTCCTCTTCCTCAACATTTCCTCTCACCTCTCTGCTGCTTGATGTCCAGCAGCAGAGGACTGTGGTAACGCACAGTGCACGGCTCAGAGGCACGAGTGTCGCCTCTCCACCGTTTGGATGTGAACTAAATTACTGCCGAGATACTGAGACACTCCTAACATCCATTCATGAATAAAAGTGCTAAAAATAGTTTGGCTGCATGATGAATCTGGGTTTATTAATGTTTCACCAAACACGTTAGTGTGCACTAGCGTTAAATTGAAGTTCCCAATTTGTTTTCTTATCAAACAATAGTCAGGTGCCCGTATGAACACTGAAAGAAGCTTGCTGTAATCATTCCTCACATTCAGCCTGGCCACTGAAACAGCCTTATCTAATGCACTTTCAAAGTACAGTAAGTGATGTGGGACAAAAGTTCACAGTCCAAAATGTATTATATAGTATGTATTATGTATTATGTTTATGCAAAGTTTACCAGAAGCTTATATGAGGCTTCAGTCGTGAGCACCTGACGACTGTTTTAGGACAGAAGACACGAAAACTTGTGAGCCTATCCTTTAATATACACACTACATCATTCCTGCATCTGTTAGTAGCTCCTCTCATATCTGAATCACATGCAGCTACTCATACAGTGGTCTGAACTGCATGTTATGAGATGGACCTTGAGCACGCCACTTGCAGGCTGTCTGTTAGAGTTCAGTGCTTTTACAGACGCTAATGATGAGTGTGATATTTTGTTTGGTATGAGCGTAAACGGACGATCTCTGCAACGCAGCAGGTCACATTATCAGTGTTCGTGAGGCTTCGCTTGAGCAGTGGCTTCTGCTTTCAAGCAGGGTGAGCACACTGCACTCCACGCTGCATATTTCAAGGCAGACTTTTTGACTTGTCATCATAGCAAAAGCACAGCTGTTACTAACAACATTAACGCTGGCCTTGACAGTGACCCAGCATGCACTGCACAATACCACTCCCTACTGTTACACATCAAAGTGTCCTCTGTGAAAAAGGCCTGGTGTACTCTATTAGGGCCACAAAGCAAAAGGACTTGATCTGCTTCTACACAGAATCAGTATCTGGATGTTTTTCTTTTTGCAAATTATGAAATATCAAATATGGTTATACTTTAAAGTCTGTATTAACAGCAAATAGTAAACATCAATGCGTCCCTTGTGATGCATGAATATCAAATAATCTCTTTAAACAAGTTGCATTATCTAATAAGCTGCAGGGAGAAATGATTGTGTTTTACACAGTGTATTTTGAGAGAGAAAGATCCATGATTTGAACAGTTTTTTTTAAACAACTGGGTATGAGTCCATTTGATATATTTGGATAATGCTGCAGTGTATAAAATGTCCTACACTACAAGCATCAGTAAATCAAATAAAAAGCTGTGAGAGGTGAGCAGTGGCAGAAGGCTGGAGGAGGTTTTGTCTGTTTTCCCGTTGACTGAGCAGCAGTCGTCCGAGTGGCGGAATCTTTTTCTGGCTCCTGCACACATGGCTGGAGGGACGAGAGAGAGGAGGAACAGTCTGCAGCGTTTTAGCACACAATTTCATGATGGTTTCAGAGAAGAGGCCAGCCAAGCATTTCAAGTGGCGGAGCAGCGAGAGGGCAGCATTGTAGAGGAGAGCAGGTAGTGTAATGATCAGGTAGACAAGATGACATCAAGCGTCCTCAGGGATGGCCAGGCACAGAGAGCTGACACCCTTCCAGAGAAAAAGAACCACTGACATAGGACGAGACAAAACCAACAAACAAAAGAGCCATTAGCCTCAGGCAGTCTTGTTATTACTGTACAGCAGCAGAAAGTCAGACACTCAGTGCAGCACATGCAGGGGTGAGACAAAGAGATTTAAACACTGTAGATACATAATGAAACGTGTCGATCTGTGTGTAACGCTTGTTAGCATTTGCATTTCTCTGCGGTCAGTGTGTACCGGCAACAGAAACAAACGCATTAAGAATACTGTATCATCTGTGTCGCCTGCTTTATTTACATTTTTACACTTGCAATTCCTCCAATTCCCAAGATTCTTGGGTCCAGAGAACTGGAGGTATGGGAACTGTAGGATGTGTAAAAGTACACAACACATACAATAAATAATGAATCACCTTCTATTGCAAATATGTCGTCACAGATGTGATAGCGAACTCTAAAATAAGAGAATGTGTGAATGTTTAAAACAGCTGTTTAAGGATTGACTATTACAGTAGTTTCAAGTAATCTATTTGAGTATATATTTGAATTGAATAGCATTTGTATGCTTATACAAATAGGTTAATCACACAATATAATGCTACATATGCTTGGACAGTTCAGACTGTATGATAATTATAACATTTCATGATCTTGTATAGACACAAAAGTGACAAACATGTCAGCCTTAAACAGTAAATTAATAACGCCTACATGATTTATTTAGCACTAACATGAATGAAATGGAACTGCATGTGTCACTTCCAATGTAATTATTTTTTGATTTACTTTCTATATTATACCTTCCTTCATTCAGAATTTATTCTATTAAAATACACCATCAATACCAGGTGCGATAACTGACCTGGAACATACTATTCTCCTGTCATTTAAAGACAAGCCTGTCAGCTAAACCCCTCTCAAACCAGTGCTATGAGGCAAATGGTGTGTTGTGTATTGTGGGACTCAAAACATTTTTAAAAAAAAATGCTCTAAACGTAAAAATGTCAGACTTCGTTGTTTTTGAGCATTTTACAGACATTTTAAAACCTCTTCCTCTTTTTTCACTGATATGATTTTATAAACTCTTTATGCAATATATATGATTTTCTTTTACTACAGATAAAGAGATATTTATGCAAACAATAAATCAAATTTAGAAAACTAGCTTGATTCATAGCAATAACAAAAAAAAAGATTTATGTCACTGATGATGATTCTTAATCTCACCTCATAATGGTTTAATTTTAGGTTTTGGTGTCCTTTTTAAGCCTCCATAATTTAATGTAGTTTAGTTAATACTAGTTTTTTTTGCTTGATACGAACACATTGTTCTCACTCACTGTATTAACAAGTTAAATTGAATCTGCCACAAGCAGCAGTTCTCTGTTTGAAACCCGCCTCCTGTGTCTCAGGGCAGTGTGCGTCTTCACTCAGATATCCATGTTCTCATGAAAACACAGAGAAAGTCATCTGGAAAAACTAAATGCACCTACAGTGTGTGTTGGTGCTCCAGTTATTACCAGGTCATTTGTGACTCTTTTTTTTCCTGCTGTAGTTCCTCAGATTGCCACTAAAGAAATATTGATATTGAAATTTCTCACAAATTATGTGACTGATAACAGATGTGTTGCGTACAGGTGTTATTATTAGAGAACGCTGCACGGTGTGATCTGAACAGGCCACATAATGTATCAGCTTTATGTTACACTGCCACATTTTTTTGGGACATTTTACACAGAATCACTGCTTTAGCTCTGACTATCTCTGAGGCCATCTATCACATTAACAGTAGTAGTACTTCCTTAATGTCCACTGGGGGTAAGTGCAGATACTTTTCATTATGATACGTCTCCTTGGGAATAAATTCAGGCTGTTAAGAGAATTTATAAGCAACTTCCTGTTGGTAAAAAATAAACCTGTTTCATGATAACATTCATTTGACTGAGAGGTTGGTTCTCTTCCAGTAAACAAAGTCAACGTGGGAAAACCATGAGCAAGGCACTTAAAAAATAACATTTATATGTATAATCTTGATAAACAATTCTGGGTCAACAAGAATTGAAGACACCAAATTGGTTTTCCAAATATAAATAATCCATTTATCAATAGTTTTTTTGTTGTTTGTTTGGTTGGTTTTGTGCTTGTTTGTTTGTTTTTGAAAAATGATGAGCAAGACGGAAAAAGGTTGATCAAGATGAAAAGGAAAATGATATGAGAAATAATTGAAATTATTGAAATAATACAATGTAGAAAAAAAATGCACCATTTCTACAAAATAATGTTTGGATAAAACTACAGAGAATACATTATCTAAAATAATGTTTTGTTTGTTTGTTTTTTGACAGAAGCAAATATGAATTTACATTATAAGATATGATCCACTGGGAATTAGGTGGCAAAGACAACTTAAAGGATCAATTAAAAGCATAAATAAATAACAATTTGTAAAGAATATTCTGACGAAATTTTGTTACATACACACAGTGATACAATCCTACAAGAAACAGTACAATAGTGACAATGTGGACACATTTGTAAAATGATGTTAAACTAACTGATATATTTTCTTTTTTCGGTCCCATTCTGTTTTTTATAATTCTGTGGGTAATACTTTACTCTCAGAGGATTCAGTTTAAGTGGTACTCCCCTTCGGCATGAAGCAGTTGATTTAAGCAGCGTTCAGTTTCTGGAAAGAAAACGAATAGAAATGAAAATGTTAATCTCTTTACACTGCGCAGTAAAAACAGGTTGGACTTTATGTTCTAAATTGTAGCATGTGGTATGAGCTCGCACCTGTCAGGATCAATACATTCAGAATTTGAAGTAGTTTCGTGATGTGTTTATGTGGATTCATCTAAATAATGGTAGGCTGTCAGGTGGCCTACTGGGTAAAAGCATCGCAAAGTGGGGACAAACACACAGGTAAAAATGTTGCATTGATATGCAGCTTCTGTTCACATTTCCATTGTTGAGCTGTGGAGCCTTTTAAAAAAGTTTCCGTCTCCACATACAGCACTTCAAGTGCTTTGAAACTTTTCATTAGAAGATGCATCTCTCGACTGTTAACATGAAAACAAGCCAAATAAATGAGTTCCTGCACAAATGGACACCAGGACACACTTGATGCAGATTGCAGCTCTTTGCATGCATTTCAGGTGAAAAACCACGTCTGATTATTATTATTTCTTTTAGCACATGTGATAATGTGAAACATCTACCGCTAGAAAAGTATCAGGCTAAAGTTCGCTCCAAAATAATCGAACTAAGGCAAAAAAAAAAAAAAAAAATTAATAATGATAAAATGAAATTAATTTTTTTTTAAAAAACACACACTCCATGCAAATTTCTAAAAAAACACAGCTTGCTTTGTGCCAGCATAAAAAGCCCAAAAGTAAAGTCACTATTTTACAATTCTGTTTGATTTAAACCTATAACCTGTGTAATATAAAGTCCCAATTAAAGCAAGTCCTGGCTGTAAAACACACACACACACACAATCTGCTCCGTGTGATGCAAATTGAGGAAAAGAATAAAATAAATAAAAAGAATAAAACAAAATAAATGGCAAGACACACCATTGCAAACTATTAAACAATCCTTATGTCGCTGGAGAGCAACATCAGCTTTTCTACTTTATAATTCCAAGATACCTGCCACTACTTGAACAGGAGTGTGTTTTCTGCAGTGAAGTGAACGACATGTTGTTACATAATGATCATTTCAGGACATGTCATTAAACAGACTTCACCTTATCACAACAACTGGCTGCCAGGGGCAACTAGACAGAGAGAGATTGGCAGAGACATTTTGCCATATGAGTAACTGGGTGACAAGGCTAGAGTGAGCCGTGGTTGAGTCACAACCACAGTCTCTAACAGCTTTGTTTACCTGCCCTAACTGCTGCCACAATTAATGCAGCAGAGAAGTGGACGAACCAGGTACCCTTGGAACCAAGCGCCCCATCCAAGTACACTATCTGCTTTGTTCTGCCATGCATTTGGTAATCTGCACTGCTCTGCTGCTGTGTTTTTTTAATTGTTGTTACAAAAGAGAGCAGCTATGCTAAAATGTTTCCACTCAAAGCAACGCAGAGAACTCACAGAAGCCCTTGCACCTAAAATTCAGGAAACCAAGGTGACAGGCCACAGAAATATACAGCTGATTTATTTATATGTACATGTACATGCATTTAGTTTAGTGTTCAATATTTGATGCTTGATTATAAGACTTATAAGGCTAATCTCATAGCCATTAAAACTGGTCATATCAGCGTTTATTACAGGGACCATGAGAGCTTATTCACCTACTTCCCAGCATGCAGGGAGGCATGTTAACTGCATGTTATAGGTTGGAGAAAAAAAAATACAGGATGGAGATTTACGTTTTATTTTTGTGTCTAAGGTGAATCATCAGCTTCTGATTGAAAATGGCCATCATGATCAACACAATGAAATTTCATAAGTGTAGTGACCGTACCTTGTGATATAAAATATTTAACTTTAGAAAAGAACACAGGTTGAAGTCCAAGGTTGAAGTTGTGTTTGCATTGGTTCAGAGGCAGCTGATCAGTCTGCATACGCTCTAGTGATTTGTTAAACAAAAGGAAGTGACTTCTGCATCCTCTCACTGGTGAAAGGATAAAAGATTTGGAGTGCACATCATCATTTAATATAAGCTCAATATGACCACACAGTTTAAGTTCGAAGGTGTCTTAAGTTCAAAACATTTCAGCTACTCTTAATGTTTTTAATGGTGACTCATGTTTTCAAAGTACTGTAATATCATAAAAGTTGTATAATATAAAATATTTTTATGACATAATTGGTTTCAAAAAGAGCAGACGGCTATTTTTTATATTGTTATCAACAGTTTTGGATCATGCTCTGTAATAGTTATTTACTGTCACCTTTCTCGCCCATCTTTCTCTTTTGGTGTTTCATGGCCTTGGTTTGGTGGCTTGAACACTCACAGAACATTATTTCTTTGAGATGATAGAGACAGGAATTTAACACAGTCGAACAATGCAACTGTGGCTGCTTGAGGTAATTAAATGGTCTGTGTGTTACAAGACGAAACTGTTTCCAGGAGGAAACATTACATTTGCTGCATATGTGCAACATGGCCAGTGAAGCTTACCCCAGCCTCCTGCACAGCTCCCAGTGTCTGATTAGAACCTTAACTGTAGAAGTAATAAACCAAATGAACTTCAGCACATTATACTGTGAAACTTTAAGATTAATTTCCACGCTGTAATCCTATTACAGCATTTTGAATTCTTCTGCTCTCCATTTTCCCCAACTGTCAGATTATGGTCAGCATCCCATAAAAGCCCATATTCTGTTTTTTGGCGCCCTATTAGCATCATTTCGTCCATCAAGCGACATTAATTGTGAATGAATGCAAACTCCTGCAGAAGAATACGGTCTTCAAGAGGCCTGTCACATACTTTCTCCACTTGGGAGGACCTTTAACCTACTTAGCTGAGGAACCGCACCGTTTCAAGTAGTGCAGCTGAAAGATATGCACCTGCCCGCTTTTTACTCTCACACTGCTCGGCGATTTAAGAGGAGAGAAAGTATTTGATCTAAATGGCACTACACTGCCTGCAGGTGTGGGATTTCCTCCACAAATTTCCTGACCAAGTCAGACACAGGGCCGACCACGGCACAGATGTGGTTTGAATTCTAAGTTCGGAGCGAATTAACAATTCATTTTTGGTGCTGCAAGATTTCATTGTCACTGAAAGTTCAGAATGAGATTTCCTTCCTGCTCCACTAAACATTAAAAAGGCATATTATTATTTCGTGCGTAATGACGCCACTGTCTCAATAAAATATAGATAAATATTTCAATAAACTGTAAGAAAAGACAAACACAACTACAGACATGTTTGCTGTCATCTAAAATGTCCAAAGCCGATTAATCGCATATTCCTAATTTTAGGAAAAAAATGTATATGAAAAATATTTTATTTTTTCTGTTGCCAGACCTTAAACTAGCAGAATCATATATTTATGCTCCTTCTTATATTTAGAGATAAAAATCACGCTTAAAGGAAGCAGCTTGGTGCGTAATCACACATTTTCGGAGAACATCAGACCAAGATTTGTACTTTGTAAGTTTGTCTACCTCTTTCCTTAGAACCATCACCAAGACGCATCTTCTTCTTGAAATATGAGGCTGGTGTTCTGATAACAAATCCCCAGAAATCCAGCAAGTGCACTAAGAGGCCCGAGACAAAGGAAAAAGCATGTTCACTGGTCGTGCGTAATTTACGCACGCACAATTTAACCTGGATAGAGTCACCACATCGCTTACAAGAAGAAAGTTTTATGAGCAGCAAACTGTCGTTTATCATTTAATCTTTAATTTTCGCAAAATGCCCCCCCCCCC
>NW_019524956.1:96376-122797 GCF_002814215.2 Seriola lalandi dorsalis | reverse complement strand
CCCCCCCAAAAAAAAATGATCCAAACTGTGAAGTGAAAACCGAAGAGAAAACTGGGACCATTTTTGGAATCTGTTTAAATTTCACTCGCGTTATAGAGAAAAGGAGTTAAAAGTTAAGTTAGCGATTTGAAGACTAAATAAATCCCCGCGTCTTTGCACTTTGTGCTCGGCCGGTGTGTGCCTGAGGTTGCAGGTCAGGACCCTGGCCGTTCAGCCGTCTCTCCACATCTCTCAGGGTATTGAACTAGCAACGACGAGATGGAGAAAAGCACTCCAGTAACCAGACGCTTTGCTCCATCTGCTGAGCTGAGCTGAGGGGGGGTGATGATATCGGGAAAAAAGGTTATTTGTATGATATAAACTACCAACAACAACATGTTATTATGTGCTGGTTAACAACACATGGCCCGATGAAAGCTTAGGTATCTTATATAATAAAAACATGGAAACATGCAAGGCACTGTTTATTTGGATACAGCGATTCTGCGTCTGAGTCTAATTTCATGAACACAATTCTACAGTATCATTTAGTCACTGATCGCACCATTTTGAATAATGGGAAACGTAATTCTTTCATTATAGACTTCAGTTTGTTGTTATCAATTAAGTTTTTTATGTTTTTGAAATATTCTCCAAGGTCAATTATGGAGAAAGTTTAACAGATGTATTCAGCAGCCTGCAGAAACTCAAAGAGCAGAATTTTAAAAACCTGTCAAAACAGTTACAACGCAAATTAGAACCGTTTCTGTGCGTAATTTTGAGAATTAAATACATTTTTCTTCGCCAAGCTGCCACCAAGTTACCACATGTCTTCCCTGGGGCGGCAGTGGTCAGTGTAGACTAATCTGAATTAATATGTTGTATCATATTTATTACCATGCATCGCACACACTTGTTTTATCCTGTAGACACACAACATCAAGCTCTGTGCAATAATTATGAGCATAAACTGCTGCAAAAGATTTTGTATTTTATGTATTTTCTCTGTAAAAGCCTCATATTTATGAACCAACCTCGGCAGGGGCCTTCTTCTTCTTCTTCTTCTTCTTCTTCTTTTTCTTCTTAGCTCCTTGGCGCGTCCGTTTATCCCGCTCCTGCTGCCATGGCCACATCATATTCAATGGATGTAAAAGTTAACTTAGATTGACAACTATATTAATGTGGACAATATGAGCTCTCATAAGCGTCGCATGCAGCCAACCAGCTCCAGATTTTTATGGGATCCTAATGTGGAGGGTCTGTGGACCAGGGTCCTGCTCTCTGACTCAGTAATCCACAAGGTTGAGAGGTTTGCCTCATTTACATAATGTTAGAGGTCTGGGCCGAGGCCTACCTTTCTCTTCGCCCTGAAAAGACACCAGGCTGCCGCTGCCAATAGAGTGGAGAAGGCGCACAGAAGTCTGGGCAAGAATAGGGATATTTTCAGGTAGGAAATATTACTTTACTTTTTAAAAAAACATAAGTTCATTTTGCACAAAATTGATACTTTAATTAAAATAATTTTGTTTACGCCTTCTTACACCCTCTTGCCAAACGGCTTTTTATTTTTAGGACTCATGTTTTTTCTTCTACTTCAGTGTCTTTCAGCCAACTCCAGCTGACTTTGGAATACGCACGTACTGTTTTGTTTTCCACAACAACAATAAAGTCCAGCCACTTCACTTTAAATCCGCTGCGGAGTCCGGGCATCTGAGGAAGGAAGGGTGGGTGGGTGCGTGGGGGTGGGGGTGGGGGGGAATTCGGCTACTGAAATATGCATAAGAACAATGATTTATTACAATCAGGCTATCAACTTAACCGGAGATTGGTGTTCTTGATATGTCGCTATAATTGATGGCTGACCATGTCACATCTTCATTTGTTCAATTAAGGTAGGTAGCTACTTGCTGCGGTGCCATGCTAAATTACATTAGTGGCTTCACGCAGACGAGTGCTTCCTTCCTCCAGTAAAGGAAGATGGGAACGCATTTCACGTCTGGAAAATAACCTCGGAGCAGCACACCTGCTCCTGCTGATGTCTGCTGCGAGGTGTTGAGGGTGATGGAAAACATAACATGCCATAACAAACATCATCATCATCATCATCATCATCATCATCATCATCATCATCATCATCGTCATCATCATCATCATCATATTGATTATTTACAGCATAACAGTCAGATTATTTTTATTTTTCGGTAGTGCTGAGCTACAGACTCAATCATGCGTTGTAGATCAATAAATGTCACACGTCAGGATATAATAGGAAGCCATATTAACTGGTGTTCATTATTGCGATTTGTAGCACCTCTTTTCTCTTTTGACCCCCCCTTGTTGTCTCTCTGTCTCCCTCTGATTCTTCCCCTGGCGCCAGTCAGTTTGCTCAGAGATTACAGTGTCAGGTCAAAACTGCGAAGTGTCATTAATGCATGTTGACCAGACTTTGAGGACTTGAGGTTTGGATATTGTCTCCAAACTGCATTAAGTCGAATTAAAACTAAGAAACGTAAATGTAACTAAGAAATGTGAGCATAAATTAGTTTTCTGCTCTTTCCATATTAAATCAGGAAAACTGCAGCTGCTTGGAAAAGAGAATCTACATGTCCTCTCTGGCTGATCATGAATGCTAGGTAGTGAAATACTCACAGGTTGGAGCCCTACTGCCGTTCCCTTTCAGCATTTTGTCATTTTGAGCTTATTTGGTCTTGTCCCTCTCTGCTGGGGCAAAATGATGCTTAAGAAGCATAAATAAGCTGGTCATACAACTTCATTGTGCCTCTTTGATGATACTCGGTGGCCCTTATGTCTGTTCAAAGTGCTCTCAAAGTTTCTAGAAAGAGTGGAATTCCCTACTGACGCAAAATAGTCATATGTGGTCAGATCAGCTGATGTGCAGAACATAATGGGTGATTCTCACCTGTATATAGTTGTCAGAAAGGACAGAATCATAAATATGCGGCGTCGTTTTATTCATGTTTACGACTTCATATAAAGCAAAGTGTATTTTTATGAACTATTCCCCCCTAAAATGTCAATGACTATTGTTTGCTGGTTTAGGAGTTTTGCTCCGCCCCCTGTGTTTGTCGTAAACCTGGCTCCTGGCTCCAATAAACCCGGGCTAAGAGCGCCCTGGGCTCGCCTCCTTCTCCAAGGCGATCAATAGGATCTCAGGCGCACTACAAGCACTCTCTTACGTAGACATCCACCAAGGAGAGAGCCGATACAACAACACGGTTGATCTGCTCAAACACAAAAATCTACCTGCTTTCTGAATCATGTCGTTGAGCCCAAAGCACACAACGCCTTTTTCAGTGACAGATATTTTGAGTCCAATCGAGGAGACCTACAAGAAGTTTAGTGGCATGGACGGCGCAGGAAACCTAACCTCTCCACTGGGAGCCTACCGACAGCCTCAGGTGTCTCAGACCGGCATGCAACAACACTCCATGGGCCATAACGCCACCGTGGCCACCACTTACCACATGCCGCACACCGTCTCCCAGTTCTCCCACAGCGCAATGGGGGGATACTGCAATGGAAGCATTGGCAACATGGGAGACCTCCCGTCGTACCAGGAAAGCATGCGGAATAGTGCAGCAACAGGGTGGTACAGCGCCAACCCTGATCCCAGATACTCCACAAGTAAGTTCTCTCCTCTATTTATACACACTTTGATCTTTTTTTTTCTTTGCAAATAACTCAATTAAATTGACATTTCACGACTGACAGGGGGAAACGCACATGACTAAATATGTATCGCTTTTAAAAAAAAAAACATTTCATCTGTACTCGGGGACTAACGATAAAAAGTTGATGTGAATAGTGAACATTATTTTAGGAAATCTTTCATTTAAAATGACTGTTTCTGACGGTTAAACTGAAAAGGAGATCATTCTTTCAAGTCTGGCTCGACTTTTTTTTACCTTTGGCAGGAGTAAACATTTAAAAGCAAGCTCTAAATATTATTATTATTATTATTATTATCATTATTATCATAATTATTATTATCATTATTATTATTATTATTATGATCATAATTATTATTATTTTTATCATTTTTATTATTATTATCAGTGTTTGTGTAAAGCTGATGCTTTTCCAACTTAATAATTAACGCATATCAAAGCCAGTAATCATAAAGACTACTTCAGGCGAAATAGTGTTCTCCTCTTCTGTTTATTGAACGCATGTATATGTATGTATATTTTTAAGTTTCTAGATTCATGGGACCTTCCACAGGTATGAACATGACCGGCATGGGCAGTCTCACAGGAATGGCGGACGCCACCAAATCCATGCCAGCTCTCCACGCTGCGCCGAGGAGGAAACGGCGCGTCCTGTTCTCGCAGGCTCAGGTCTACGAGCTGGAGAGGAGGTTTAAGCAGCAGAAATACCTGTCGGCGCCTGAGAGGGAGCACCTGGCCAGTATGATCCACCTGACGCCGACTCAGGTGAAGATCTGGTTTCAGAATCACCGGTACAAGATGAAGCGCCAAGCCAAGGACAAGGCAGCGCAGCAGCTGCAGCAGCAGCAGCAACAGGACGGTAACCTGTGCCAACAGCAGGCGCAGTCCCCGAGGCGCGTAGCCGTGCCAGTTCTGGTGAAGGACGGTAAACCGTGCCAGAACGGCTCCAACACGCCGACGCCGAACCAGCAACAGGTACAACAGAGCCAACAACAAAGCCAACAACAGAACGGAGCAGGAGTCGTGCTCGCATCCTCGACCAGCAGCCTCACCCAGCATCAAAGCCAGCAGCAGGTGAACGCTTTGGAGCTGGAGGAGATGTCGCCCAGCCCCCCCTCACTGCACAGCCAGCTCAACATGGCCCAGATAGACACATCAGCTGTAGATTACACCAGTAACATGGTCAGCTCAAACCTCCTCTACGGCCGAACGTGGTAGGACCTAATACAGTACTGTCACTTTCCACTTTTTCTATGTGAACCTGCGGATGAGCCCATGCAAGAGCAATATATATATATCTATATATGTATCTATATATATGGATATATATATCTATATATATGTTGTGTGAAGGCTGAAAATGGGGGCCCTTTGGTGCTGGAGGGGACAAGGCGCACCAGCTGATCAGGGCACATTTTCTTGACATCTCTGAGAGGAGAGTCTATTTTTGAACATTACAGAAATGGCTGCCCTTGAAAGCAATTATGTCGTTTCTGGACCTTTTGTAATCCATGTTTTGGACCTTCCTCATGATGTTTTAAACGTAGTCTATGTTGTTGAAACAAAAGGAATGCTGCTTCACTTGAGTTTGGACTGGGGGGAAAGGTGGGATCAGGTTTGAAGTACACTAAACCACCACTCCTTCTTTGCGGTGATAACCTGGTATTTTATCATATTAATATTGTAAACTAATGTATTCATTTAGACTTATTGAATAAAGTAGGGACTTGTATATTTGGCTAACACACAAGAATGCGTTTAACTGTGTAATAATCGTTATTGCGTCCACTTTTATGTTTTCTTTATTCTTTTGTAAGTTAAAAAGGAACAAATGCGTGATGGCTGCTGTATATGTTTCAAAACCAAGTGAACGTTAACAATAAATAACTTGACGTGTGAGAGCTATTCCTGAAGAAGTAATTTTTTAAAAGGGATCTGTTTTGGAGTGCATTTTCATTATGTTGTGATTGAGACCAAATTGAGGTCGATGAGGGAGCCAGCATTGTTCAGGTGACATTTTGGAGGGCTGCCTTTCATGGAGGATGTCTGCAAGAATCTAAGACCTGGAAATCACTCTTTTTAAAATCACTAACACTTTCCCAGCGAGTTCAATATTTACATTAATTATTATACAAGAATATATTTCCTGTTTTAACTAACTCTTTAAACGTATTGATCTTACTCTGTTTAATAGGCCCAGACCCTCGTTTTGCCGTAGTGTAATTGGTCAATTTTATTGTGAATGCGAGACTCCATAAAATACACAATTACAACCAATTAGTTTAATAGGAGGGACTATATTAACTAAAGGAATGGATACGTGCCTCACATTATTATTATTATTATTATTATTATTATTATTATTATTATTATTATTATTATTATTATTATTATTATTATTATGCACAGGCCTCGGACGTTTTTCTATATTGCACATTTATCAAATCAAAAGTTCCTAACATCACTTTAAAATAAAATACAAATAATTAAAAAATATGACTTTTAATTTTACATTTCAATTTTAAATAATTTGCCACCTTTAAATTTAAATTTCTCGTTTTTGACTAAAACTGAACCTGAGCGTAAATGAAGCTCCATGGCAGTCAGGGACTTTTTTTTAAGGGCACTCATATTTAGGATTAGCACACTGTTGGCGAAATTAAAATGAGAATATTCTATTATTATCTAAATTAATTCCACTCTGTCAGATTCCTCAAAAATGTTTCAGGACTACATGGTTAAATCTCTCTTAAAAAACGTTTTTCTTATTATAATTTCTGATCCAATTGTATTTTGACAAAATGTATCTCAAACATAATGACAACAAATTTAAAGATATCTAAAAAAGTTGACAAAAATAGTTTTTATATATTTATGTTATTTTGATTTCAAATAGCACTGATATCCACATTTTTTTCTGATGTATTTAAAGGCCCTGTACATGTTCCAAATACCCAGCAGCACATAGTCACAATTTCTTTTTCACACACACACACACACACACACACACACACACACACACACACACACACACACTGTATGGACTCACACACAGACACACAGAAAAGCCTCATTCTGATCAATCTCTTTAGAAGATGAACGATTTGTGCAAACAAACTCCAAAGTGTTTAAGGTCATCACTTAGTATCAGTGACGCTTCCCCTTTGCTTCTGTCCTCCAAAAACCTTTTTTACACCAGCAGCGGCTGATAATAGGATCTAACATTTCATTTCCTGTGGTCATTTAAACATGTTTGGAAATTACTTCTCAATCCCCTTGCTGATGACACCCTGTGATGATGATGATGGCTATCAGTGTGTCTCAATGGAGACCTTGGAGAGCCTCCATTTCAAACCCCTTCACATACCTGGCAGCTGTATGTATATGTGCTATCATCCCTACACTCGAAGGAAGCATCAGAGCCAATATGCACCTGACATTTGGAATTGAGCACGACAACTCCATCAGAAGAGAGTTTGATAAGAGCATTAAAAAGAGAAATGCATTCCACAATATACACTTTGATGCTGCAAGATGTTTCTGATAGATTTTGTCTCTAAATTGAGGGCATGAATGAGCTGTCAACAAAGCTTTTGAAGGTGGACCACATGAAATGAAAGTGGAGGTGAAGCCATTCTTTTCTCTTTTCAATGGCCATAGTTATGGCGCACTAATAGGCTATGCTTGGTAATCACTGGCTATTGTGCCTGTTGCTTCCCTCAGTTTATTGGGGGGTACCTCTCTTTGTAAGGACATATGAGACAGCCTGGGTACAGTAATTGGTGCTGGCATCATCATTTCTGTCTGGAAAGTTTTGAGGCTGCAGCCGCTACTGTGTGGTGTTACTTCCATGTGTGTAGCTGCAGAACCAGCTTAAAGGTCGCCTGTGCTAACAACATCCACACCCACACACACATGTGCACGTGCATACATATATATATATATATATATATACGGATGCACATAAACTCACATAAACAAACAAAGCAACGGAATAAGTTATACACAATATAAAGTTGCTTATATTACACTAAGCATATATTTCTATCAAAGCGAGAAAGGAGTCTATCACTACCTAAATGTCATATGTACTATTAGCATAGAGCACAAAGCAGAGGATATACTATTTCAGTGATGTAAAGAATTTTTTCGGTCATTCTTCTCAGGTAATTGCAGGTTGCACTGCATAATGTGAATATAGAAGGAAGCCTTGCTTCAGCCTCTGCATACCCCCTCCCCCCACAACTCCCTTCCTCCCCATTATTCTACTTAATATGTCAGAAGGTCTGATCGCAGAGAAACCTTTTCAAGTCCTATTGATGTGTTCCTCAATTGACCATGGCGACCTAGCAACCTAGAGAGCGCTAATTGGCAAGGGCTTAACATTATTGGCTGCATAGTTTACACAGAAACACAGGCCAAACATATAACCCTCATCATACACAGTTCAGTGTTTTGCTGGTACAATAGCAAGGGAAGCCGTTTCATGTTGTTGGTCTTAACTAAAAGAAAAAAGCTATTAAAGCACAGAGCTAAAAGCAGAGTCTGGGTTAGTGTCTGAGTGGAATGTAGTGGATGAGTAAGATTTGTCCTTAAGACAGACAGGTAAAGTGTGGCTACACTTCACAGAGAAGATATTGTTTTATCTATGTCATTTTGCATGAAACCCGCATACATTTCATATCATAGGTAGACAATATTAATAGATATTAAGTCAGTACTAATATCCAAAGTTTACTCCCACAAGTCCCACCACCTCCTCTCCCCTTCTTCCCCCAGAAATAGTCCACAAATCCTGCTCCATGTGAAATGATTAGCAGAGGAGGGGTCTGCTTTTCATTTCACTGTGCGGATGAATGCATTCAACTGGCAAGTTCTAAGACACAGAGTGAGATTTTAATTAGTGTATTGCCCTTGTGCTCTGCCAAGGAGAGACAATCTTTCTCTTTTCTATGACGAACCTGTGCCCGCTGCATTTTGTTTGCCTTCCACAGAATGAGTCACTGCAAGTCTGCAAGTCTTTGCCCTAGGAAGGAAAAAGTTCCCTAATTCCACTCATTTTCAAATGCATAAAATAGCCTTCAAATAATCATCTTCCTACAGAGAGAAAAAAAAAATTCAAGAAGGTCATAGGACTCTGAAAGCAATTCTCACTCTAATAGATTTCCATGAAATTAAATACATGAAGCCATATTTTTACTGTTGGCTCTGGTTTGATGATAACATAAAATCAAATACACACACACACACACACACACACACACACACACACACACTGTATGCTTTTCTAGGACTTTTACTAAAAAACTCAATTTCTTACTATGAATACCACTTTAGCAATATGAGACATTGCAGGGCCAAAGTAACCTTTCTGAAGACTATTCACTACTGTCTGTACTAGACAGCTAGAAGGGGGTGGGGGGGTGGTGGTGGGGGGGGCAGCATCCCTTATTAGAAAACCATGTCACATTCTCTCTTGCGCCAGCCGGACTCGCTGCGCTGCCAGTAATCCCCCCTCCAAGTCCCCCTATGCATGTTATTCAATTCGCTCATAAGTAGTTAGAGAAACTGTTTTCAGTTGCCACTAATAACTACTGACCTCCAGTGACACAGGCCAACAATAGGTTTGTCAGGCCTGAAACGCACAACCAAAGAAGCTGATTAGGAACTCAAGAGGTTTGAAGCAAGAATCAATGGCTGCTCTGTCCTGCCACAGTGCTTCCAGCATGGCACTGATGATTGTGGGACCTCCATTAGTTATGCCTCATTAAGTCCCACAAACTCTTCTTTTAAGAAAATTAGTTTAGCCAATTCTAAAATCTATTACAACCCTGCAGCCCCAACCGAGGTGCCCCTGTGTTTAGACTCCAAGACAGGAGTGGTTGGAGAAGGATCTGCTGTAGTGTGCAACAGCTTTATGACACTTGTGCAAGCCTGTGACATTTGGATACATTATAATCAATCCATTTGTGTACTTTTTTCTTCCTTTAGTTTAAGTCAGATTGAAACATCCTCACATTTTTACATTTTTCTTTTCAAATTCTTCGTCGTAATTCTTCAATTATTGACAAAAGGCTGAAAATGTATCAAGTGTCCCTAAAATGCAAATAGGGACAGCTTCGGTACAGAATAGTAAAACTTAAACTATTTTGCACTCGGTGAGATTAAGTTATAATAATAGGATCAATTTAAACGCATTATTACCAGAAGAAATTTAATGTGTTTTTATGAGGGTAATTACAGAAAATAAAGGGACAGTTTTGTAAAATGAATGCTATTCCACAGAGTTTGTAAATCTGTCCTTAGACGTCTGCTATTAAAAATTGTGAAGTAAAATGGGACAGAGACTTAAGTCACACACTGAAATGGCTACAGCATATACATCAGTGACCAACATTTTTCATGAAGGACAAGCTTCTCTACAAGAGATCTGTGAGCCATTCAGAATACTCCTGTCTGTTTGTCTGTTATATCAGCAAGGCTACACATGATATAATCATACTCCATCCTTGGAATGGGTTTCAATCTGGCCGAAATAACAAAAAAGAAAATCAAAGGAACATAAAAGACATTTAATCGTCACCTCCAAATATGTAAAGAGGTGAAGTGAAAATAAGTAAGAAATGGAATTTTTATATTCAGAAATATGAAAAAGACACATTTACGGGACAAAAGAGTTCATCTCTGTCCTTCACAACACTCCTCTTTACTTTTGAACCATACAAGCAGTTTTCTCCCAACTCACTGTTGCCACGGTAATGGCCAGCTGCCAGTCTGCGGATTACTGGTTAATAGGGCCAGGGCTGGAAAGCAGTTCAATGAAAGTACGCAATGGATAAGATCAGTGTGTGTTGGCTAGGACATTGTTGTCTGTGTGTGAGTGTGACTTTCTTTTATTTATTTATTTATTTTTCATTTCTTTTTATTGTCACAATTGAATCTGAGTGTATAGCAATTTTATTTGGATATAAAGTCATGCCCTTTTAATTTCAGATAAATAGGTGTGCATGCTGCGAAGAAATAACACACAAATACACAAGGGAGTCAGAAATTGTACAAGAAAAAAGATTATCTGGAAAATTCAAGGACAACGCTTTAAACATGTTTGTAAAAAAAAAAAAAAAACAACTGAAAAATGCTCTCAGAACTAGTTAATGGGGGGCAATGATCCAACAGCAAACAGTCAAACACACACACACATATAAACATACACAGACGCACAAATCGTCGACATGAATGGCAAAAGACAACAGACACAGCCACCACTCAATAGCTACGTCTGTCAAATTAAGCTCAGAAGGACATAATCGTTTCTTCAAATATAACATTCAGTAATCTGCCCCCTCAAAAACACGCAGGAGTCTCAATATAACTGTCCCAGAGGGCCACGGGGGCCAAATAGGACCACCCGCTTTCTTTTCAATTATCATCTTGCAGCAACCTGTCTCCTCTCCAGCATTCAGCAGGAGACACTGACTGCTCTCCAGAGGGAATTACAATTAGACTGCTGTTTGTCCCTCGAATAAACTTCCAGACTGTAGCTGACAATCTCAACTCTGTAGAGCATGTGACCCCGAGCACAAACAGGATTACGCCCCAAATCCCATGTTCCTTTACTCTCCCCTCTATTCCTCTTGAGCTGCTGTGGTCAGGGCACCGGGGGTGGAGGCAGGGAAGGGAAATGTGGGGGGCACGACTGAATTCCCTTCAAATTCTTCAAATACACAAATGACCTATATAGATCTTATATAGATATAAGTGACATGCAATTAACTACAGTTTGTACATGATGAACATACATGCTACAAAAGATGATGAAATGATTTTTTGGAATGTTTCAAGTGTGCAAGTTTGGTTCAGTTTTTCTTTTTTTTTTTTATTTGTTGTTTTTTTAAGGGGGTGGGGGATATGGTAATGTATAATAATGTAATTATGATGAAGTTTCTGATGATGTTTCCACTTTAGTCAAAAGCAATGGTTCCCAAGCTGTGGGTTAAGCCCCCCTGATAGGGTCATAAAATACAGAGTGAATAACTGACTTAATAAGATGAAATATTAAGTGTATTACTTCAGTATAAAACTTTTATAATTTTTTTCTGACAATTCTAATTATTCTCTTTTTTTTTCTTCTGAGGAAAGTGAAAGACGTCTATAAACCACTGATACAAAGGTCAGCCCAGGTTGAGTCTACAAAGTCCACAGTTTTTGTATAGTATAGGTCAAAATGTGGCATTTCTTACATTTCTGGTGAGATTGGGATGTATAATATCTTTGGCAACAAAGTGAGGTACTTTGTTAGCACAAATATGTTCAAAAGAACAAACTTAAATAATAAAGTGATGTATTTATCTATATATAAGTTTAGCTTCTGAATTATTTAAACCGATGAAAAGTTTGGATTTTTGTGATCCATCCATCTGCATCTGCAGTTTTCACTTCTGAAAAAACTCCCTCTATTCTTCCAGCAGGCTAACATTAGTCTATTATTTACTTGTATCTTCTGTGTATTATCTGTCTGTTAAAACCTCATCAGTGCAAATAACAATCACACTGAGATTTTGTCTCAGGGACACCAATTAGAGCACAATCCACATGGGACAAAGGCTCTGTTTCAGATGGGAGTCATACTGGCCAGTGGATCTGGAGTGTTTATTTGCCCCGCTGTAGCCAGCTGGTCATACGAAGGCACAGAAAGGGTACATTGACTCCCCCCTGCAGGGGGTAGTGGCACAGCAAAAGGGAAATGGGACTCTTTTTCAGCTCCCCACTCCACAATGCAGTACACCCAATCAAAGAGCCCCCAGACCCTTTTGTGGGGGTGGTGAGTGGACAAGCAAAGGAGGGAGGCATGTGAGAGGGAGGGGATGAGTTTGGGCTGCCAACCCCTCCTCCCACCGCTGTCCTGTCTGTGCGGCCAGCCACACTTCACAGCTAATTAGCGGTCAGATTCACTGGCCCCTAATCAGCAGGACATGTTAAAACTGCCCTAATCAGGCCTAATCCTGGCTTTGTGTCACACACACACCCTTCCCCTGTCTACTTACCCCATCTGCTGTATTGATTAAGGCATCATTTGGGGATTTGGTGGTCAATACGCAGCAATCTGCAGTGGGCTATAGGTGTGCCCTTGACAACACTGTATGATGTCACTGAATGAAACATTAAGGTAAAGCTTCAATCTGTAGCACGGGCGACTTTCTCACCTCTCCAGCAAGTGATTCAAATGATTGTGTAAATGTCAGCGATAGTGTGTTAACTCTCTTTCATCATTCGCCATATCAAAGTCATTGGAGAAATGAAAACGGAGGAAAACAAGTTTAAATTGCAGACTATGAATAAAATGACAGGAAATGAATAGTCAAGTGCTGCTGCTTTACATTTATATGCCGCATATATTAAAGTCTATAAGTTCTGGATGGTTCTGTTAGTAATAATGTCTTCGGCCTAATCTCCTCTCCTGCCTTTATAGCCTTGACCCCAGGATCTCTACTATCTTAAGAAGTTATTTGAGCAGATTTTCTACAGAACTATGCTTAAATGATTATTCCCAGTCTTTCTTAAACACGTCATGGTGCATATATATTCTATATTGTGAACAAATGAAAAACTATTTCTTTACAGGAGAAGTCTTTGTACGGTAATGAAAGTCCCTTTTCATACTCACTTGATGTAGATTCAAGCTCTAGCAAACAGTACAGGCCGTAACCTGAACTCAATAAATGAGGAATTTGTCATGAAAATTGCGTGAAGGAATTTTTTCTTTCATCTTCAACTAGATCATACATCTCTCATACTTTTATACGTTTTTTTCAAATTCTGCTGCCGTTCCACCTACAACAGTGCTGACAAAAATACTTGTCTTGCTATTACATTAGTCTGAATGCTTATTTCTATGTTTACTGGATCAGTGAAAAGTTGCATGCACATTGTATTTAAAATGAGATTTAATCTCTAACGTGAACTGGCAATTTTGTTGCATGAGAAGTATAGTAATTTATCACTTATTGCAGTCTTTTAGCCATTAACCAGTCTATAATGTTAATTAGTATCTAATGCAGACACTCCAGGATGGGTGTGAATAATAAGATGTGTTTCCATATGCAGATTATTCATGAGCAATGAGCCACTTGCAGGAGACAGAGCCGACAGGGTGTACATACATACAACTGTAAATATTTCCACGCTGTTGTGCTGTAAGTGAAATAAACCAAACCATCTGTTAGAAAACATATTGTTGAATTTTTAATCAATTTGCTGTTTGTAGAGTATTTTTTTTTCTTCCTCATCTGGGTGTCATTACCGCTCACATCAGTGCTGTCCACCTGCAGCCTAAATGCTCTTATGTGCTTGATTCAGCTGATTTAGAGATCGCTTAGAAACTTTAGGGGGAAAAATGAGGTCGTCAGCATTGACGGTATAGATGAATTTGAATCCTACTGCTGAACTGTGGAGAATGGATTAGGTAATTACCATACTTTCCAGCGATATAAGGCCATAAATTAAACTCTCCAACAACTTCTCAAGTGACAACTCATCTAATCAGGGGGACAATCATGGAGAGGCCTTGCTGTTTACTGATTGCTCTAATCAAAAATGGCTTCTTCAAACACAGCTAATTGGTCAGTTTACTCACGGAACGGGGAGGCAAATGTAGAGGGGCTACTGTCGTGATTTGAAGGACCCAAATATCTCCCATTTGCATTGAGTGCCACCAGAATACACTTGACTCCCACAAGTTATCAGCAAACCAGACAATTATTCATCAGGCACAAATTGGCACATCAAAGTCAAATCAGAGAATTACCGTCAGGAAGACCCAAAGCAAGGGCTGAGAGAGGAAAGGTGGCTTTTGATTGACCGTGTTGCCCTTCGCTCAATCTGCCAGCCCTATACTGTCAGCCATGGTAACTTCCAGAAAGCTTCAAACTGCCTCACAAGTACAACCACACAACATTTGAAGTAAAAAAGAACAACAAGAGGAAACAGAAGATCAAGGTCCACTGGCCAAGACATCGAGGTGTTTCTTTCTTCTCTCTTGGAGCTGTAACAATGAATAAACTGTACGTTATAAAAGTTAAAATGTCGCCTTTGTGAACCGCTTTTATTAGTTTTTAGCTTTAGGCAGAGGTAAGGCTCTGAATGCTTACAGCTTTAGTGCTGTAGTAAAGTAAAAGCACATGTAATTTATGATTTTGACTTCTTTTTAATATTTGACAGCACAATAGAAAGAAACAGTATTTTATGTCACATTGAACCTTTTCAAGATGCACTTAAGTCCAGACCATGATTTGTCTGCAGCTGAGATGTGACAATTCTAAAAAACTCTAACATCTAATGCAAATATTGCATGCTGTAAAAGGTTCTTGTTCTGTGTCGCACTTGTATATTCAGTATGTATCCTTTGGGCCACTGAGCAGGGAAGCCATTAAAGAGCATCACTCACACTCATCTGCAGTTAACCAACCATGATTTCATCTGGCAGCCTCATGCTTTCTCATGTTGAGGGCTATCACAGACCCAGAAACATGTTCACAACATCTTCCAGCCAACTCTGTCTCCTAGAAATCATGTTTACATTCAAATGAAGTGCAACAGAAAATACGATCTGTAGGAAATTGGCTGTTCAGATAAAACATTTTTTGTGAATGAATGAAGCCACACATTTATTAACAGCAATGATTTTGCAAGGACACGGCTGAGGTAGATGGTGGGCGTACAAAGCCCAGACCGAGAAGTCAGAGAACAGGGTTCGCGTCTACAGCCCCGTCTGTGGTTACATTAAGGCAACAAAAGCACTAAAGCAACATGTTGTGTCTGAAGTCACTGTAAACTCTTTCAGTATAAAACCAGACTATATGATCTTTACCAAATCAAGTGCTGTGAGTGCCTAAACATAACTATAAAAACATTTAATAATGCTGGATATTTATGAATAAAACAGATACGTTGTCAGTGAACATTTTACTGATACTTTGGTTATCAACATATTTGCGCCTTCAGCTCTGACAAGCTCTCAAACTTAAATATAGTTTGATAATATTCTGCAGTATGATTTTTCATTGCACTTTTTTAACATTGTCTGACTCATGATGGACTGTTTGAAAATAAACGGATTTAAACCGATGCAGCAAAACCACAGATATAATCTTTTCCATTCCACACATATTTTTCTTCGTCAAAACCTGCCTTACCCATAATGCATCCCAACTGCTGACAGTTCAGTGAGAGATTCGGGTGTGTTACACTAGCAGCCGCTAATGTAGCCTCAAACTGCTAGCTCCAAGCAGATATAAGGAGCAGGCTACAGAGGCCTGGTAAACTCACTTCTTTCTAACTCCACACCCCCAGATTTCTTTTATTTCTAAATTTGTAGTCTTCTGCCCCAACTGATGCTGCCTCAAGTGACATCATTTGCGGCAATTTATCAGCCCACACAGCTTTCCTTACCAAAAAGAAGAAACGTGAGTTCAGCATCAAACTTCATTCCTTTACTCACCAAGAGTTGTCTCCAGTGGTGGAAAGCTCCAGCCGGCCCCGGCCCGTCTCCTCACTTTCCAATAGCGTCTCACTGTAGCCTCCAGTCAACCCCGAAGATGTAGCGCTGCTCAGAGGACGTATTATATCTTCTTGTCTTATCAAGCAACAATCACCACTTGCTCCTGGCAAGAAAACACATTCAGCAGCAGAGACACCTTTAAGGTTTATTTTGTGTAATTGTACAAGTACAGTCATGCCAGATGCAAAACTACTTACTCAAACACTTCAATAAACATTATTATCAATGATAATAATACAATAAAATATAATAAAAAAAACACTACAAAATGTTATAGTGTGAGAGGGATGTACAGATACTTTATTATTGCACATAGTAGGTTAAATACTGCACTAAGCAGCACAGGAGTATAGCAGCATAAGAGAAAAAGACAAGACAGCAGCAGTGAAGGGGTGCAATAATAGTCAGGGTTACAATACTGCCTTCAGCAATAATGCACAATACAACAGCAGTATGAAATACAACCAGAACAGCTGTGACAACCAGCATGAGGCCAACAGCAGTCCAGCAGTTTTGGTGGGAACAAAGTAAACTGTGATGATGAAGTGAGTTTATATGAATATGTATCACGTATGATGCAGAGGAGGTGAGTTGCCTGGGAGACAGTTACAGTAGGGAGAGTGAAGGCTGAGTAAGGAAGGTGACAGCTCTGCCAGCCAACATAGTTTTGATTTTGCATTTAGGTTTATTAGCATTTTTGACATACATACTGTTATATCTAAGTTGCATTAATATGATTTTCTTTCTATTGAGTTTGCAAGCTTTTTTTAAAAAAAAAAAATACTTTAATGGATATTCCTGCTCACTCTGTTTAAGTATACTCGTTTTTTCCTCTTACCATATCTGACTTTTGAGTTGCTGATAAAATGATTAAAAAAAAGATAACAGTTTTCAGCTTATAGTCCAGTTTTAAAAGGATAACTTCATGTTTGGAATTTTTCTATTTCTCTGTCATTTTATTTAAGAAGCTATTTCATATCTTCTTCACTGTGAAAGCAGCTTGTTCACATGGTTGGATGAGTCCAGATGAAGAATCTTACTAATGTTGATGTGTTATTTATATGTTATTTATGGGGGACAAATGCAGTTTCAGATGTTCACATTTTGAAAATTCTACTATGAAATATCTACTGTGATATATGGTAAAAAGCCAAAGTTATTGATGAATATTATTAAAGGTATGCAGTATTTTATTTTGGAGATGTGTGAAATTACTCTTGTAGGACTTCATAAATCATGAAACATCAGTTATATATATATCAGTTTTTCATGCTACACAAAACATTGTTTGTTCAGTATTTAAAAAGAAACAAACACTTAATTACATCCTTGAAAATGTAAGCAATAGGTCAGAAATTAGTAATAACTTCATTCACATTCAACAAAGTTAATAATAACTTTGCCTTCAAAAGGTGGATTCCTCATTTTGGAATGAAACATTTTTTCACTGGGTTACCCTAAAATTTGCTTGTCAACATTTGCAGCATTGCTCACTTACACCATTGGAACCAGGCGACAAGGTTAACAAGGCGTCTTTTATGGAAAACAAAGGACAAATCTAATAACCTGTTTTGAAAAAAGCATTGAGGGAAATGAAACATTAACTTACCCATTTAAATGTGATTCGTTTCAGAGATGGAATCATTAATAATTCTAACAGCCCACATTCTTTTATATATTAATCCTCAGCCTTTATGCAACAAATTAGATAGTGATTAGTGTCTGAGGGTTCATATCTGCTGTATTAAATACTGCGGCAGTGGAAAGGAACAGAAGATGCCATTGAAGATACCAGACATTCTGGGACTGAATAAAACTCAAATTGGCCATGTTTCTCTTTGGCTGATTTTGAAAGTTCAAGGTGAGTATTTTTCATGCTAAGAAACTTTGCCTTCACCAGCTGCCTTGCTTAACTTATTCTACAGCCAATGCTGGTGAGGCTCCCAGGTCAGCTGGTCCAAAGCTTTGCTCCAAACTGAAATATCTCAACAACTATTGGATGGATTTCCACAAAATTTGGTACAGATATTCATGGTTCCCAGAATGTGTACTAATTACTCTGGTGACCATAGATTTTTCCTGTAGTGCCACCATGAAGTTGCTATTTGTGGTTTTGAGTAAATTATGTCTTGACAACTAGTCTGTTGGATGAATGATGAACTGTAATATGACCCCCAGCTGATCTCTTAACTTTTCATCTAGCATTATCATCAAATTTCTTTATACGTCTAATTCTTTGGTTTATGATCAAGTACCTGCAAACCTAAATACATTACCATCAGCTTCAGCTGTATTTGTTTTTAGGTTAAATTTGCAAATGCTAACAGACTAAACTATGGTTTGTAGTTCTGTTACATCTTTTTTTTACTGAAAAATACTAGAAATACTATGGATACACACGCCATCAACATTTTTTCCAAGGACCCACTTTACTGCCTTTGCTAATATCTGACATTGTACCTGTACGACCACTGAAATACATATTGTAACACTCTGTGGACGAGTTGGACAATAAGTATGTAAATAAGTAAGTAAGTAAGGCTACATCCACACTAATACGTCTTCATTTTAAAACAGCGCTTTAAAACAAAAATCTTCTCCGTCCAGACGAGTGTTGTAGCTCTGTATCAGAACTAATATGCATCCATACTGACACACCTGAAAATGCATATCACCTGACCATATACATGCGCTGGCCATGCGCGTGCAGTTTAAAACAAGTAGCAGATATCTCCAAACCACAGGCTGGCTGCTTAGTGATGATGCCTTGTTTTCTATTTCACATGTTAAATACAACAGATAAGATATGATTTAACTACAGTATATTTATATTTATATATTGAGTAATTTATTACATTTTTAAGTAAATTGTCCAATACTGGTAATCAGTGTTTCACTACATGAAAGTACTTGAAGGAAACCTCATTATTTTCTATGCACTAACATGACGTGCCCCTCACAGGTACAGAGCCTCATGAATTTCTCCTTTACAATGAGGTACCTGAGGCTGAATTTGTTAAATCCAGCGGATTCACCAGCTGCCTTGCCTAATGCTGACTTCCCTCCATGCTAATTCCATGGCAATGAAGAAAACTCTGCAACGCCATATTTTCAAAGACAGAAAATCCACATTGTCCTTCTTAACATGATGTATATGGCTTTTGCGGACTAATGAGTGAATACATTGATGGATTGAAGGATGAATATTCTATTTATATATCACATTACTAGAGGTCATCTGATGTATGTAGATAAAACATAGATAGACATACTGTAGATTCTAACAAGCTGCTGCACAGCATCACCTGACTGGTGGAAATGCGCTGCAACGTTGCACTGGGAATGCTTCAAAGCATTTGATGTGAAAATTTTTGCATTAAAGTATAATTTATTAAACCTCATGATTCTCTATTGGGATGAACTTCCACATCAAATTATATCCAATTTTTTTGGTATATTTTACATTTATATCTTAAAATGTGCTGACTCAAGGCCACATAAAAACAAGCTAATTGTGATGAATGAAGTGGTGATGAGTGGCTTCATACTTTAAGTTCTATAACACAAATTCAGAACATCAGATATACAAACAGACAAAGCACCAATTCAAAAAGCTATAAAAGCTGTAAATATATAACGCAATGTTATCACTGCAAGTCATCAGCTTAAAGTTTGTTTTTGTGGTGTTTACTCAAAAAACTGTGAATAGTTTGTTGATCGCCGGAATATGGGCAACTTCTTTTCCCACTGACTGATGAATTAAATAGAAGAAAAACACGTTTGCCCGTGGAAAATAATTTTTTGAAGGACATTATCCCCATACAGTACCGAGCAAACACATAACAAAGCAGGGGACTAATGAATAGGCCTACTGCTTGGCCTTCCGTCGCAGAGTATGGAGGTTTTTGAAAAGAGAACTAACTGAATGGCATACATTGCTGTGTCGCTAACAGTGTTTGCATACAAAGAGCTACACTCATTTTCCTGTGCCTGACTGTGTGGCAGACCAAACAAATTTTGCCCAAGTCTGCATTTAGATGTTAGCACAAAAGATGTTTCAAAATCAATCCCTCAACCTGGAGATCTAAGCATCAGCTGAATAGCTCTTTGAACCTGATATTACAAGTACAGCTATAGTAACAAATGTTAAACATTTATGTAGGTTTTGCTTGTTTTTGATAAGAAAAAAAAACATAAATATGGCTGCAATGGTATATAGCCGGCTATCTTCTATCTCTTTAATATTGTTATTAATGTTTCCTCCAGATTTTCAGTAACTGATTTGATGCATTCTCTACATAACATGTCAAAACTGAGAGAAGCATATTCATAGAACAAATCTGTATGTTCCT
The DNA here is from genome assembly GCF_002814215.2 of Seriola lalandi dorsalis. Lineage (NCBI taxonomy): Eukaryota > Metazoa > Chordata > Actinopteri > Carangiformes > Carangidae > Seriola > Seriola lalandi. The sequence goes on along the minus strand of NW_019524956.1, from coordinate 102,221 downwards.
ATTCCTGTCATATTCATATTATATTTCTCATACTCTCTGCTGCTGTTACAATGAGCCAATACTTGGTCATGGTTACTATAGTCTGGAGAATGAGTAGAATAGCAGCTGTTTCAGCTCAGTCTCCGCACTGTCTGTGTGTAAGTATGAATGAGTGACGGGAGACTAAAGAAAAGTGTGTACAAACATTTGGCTGGAAAATCAAGTGTTATGGTTGATGCTGGACAATTTGCCTGAATGCACTGTGATGATGGATAATTTACACACCTTGTCATTTCTAATCATAGATTATATAGTTGCTAATTTATTTTTGTTTATATTTTGTATGACATAAAAGTATACAAGTGCTCTGTTGTTGCCAACACCAGCTTTGACTTGAAGTGATACTCACCTTTAATCTTATGCATAGGATTTTATTTTCTTTCTTCCATTTTTTATATTCATTTTCTATTTTTATATAGTGTATATATATATATATATATATATATATATAGTGTATATATATATATATAGGGCTTTTAGTATACTGATGACCTGTTACACAGACAATGTAATGATTACTGGTAAATCAGCACAAACACTTCCAGTTGAATGATGCCAAACTCCTCCCTCGTACCTATACTCACAGCCAGTGCTCAGATCTGTTATGTTTCTGCTCTGTTATTACAGTATTGTCACTTACCAGAGGAAACAGGCTAGTCTCAGTGTGGGAAGAGCATGTGTGTGTATTGTGTAACAAATATTGATAGCACTCATGTTTTGATGCCGAGGGAGCCAAATTCATAGGGCTAATTGTCAAAATACCTCTTCCCACTCAAGCAGTGCAAGACTTGAGGGCACTTGTTTGCCTCTTCTGTTCTGATGATACAATAACTCCAAACAAGTTTGCAGCCTCAGGAGTGATGGCTCTCATATGTGTGTTGCTAGGCTCATACTTCCCTTTTATCACCGTGAGAGCTGAGGGGATGTATAAAGCTCTCAGCGATACTACTGTGATACTGTGATCTGCGGTTTTACCTGTGCATCTCCCTCAGAGTTTGTAATGTTTGTGATGCTTTAGGTTAAAATGTGTCAGACGAAAAGCCAGGCCGTACATGTGATGTTATGCTCCAGCCTCGCACCTATTTCAGAGAGTATGTGCCTCATGGCAAAAGGCCATTGCTTGGTCATGTTGTAAGTGACCTTGTGTGTCCTGAAGAAAATACCCACAAAGCTTAGCAGAGCCACAGTTCACTTGTTTGTGTCATTGGCTAATAACAGCTTTGAAACCTCAGCGGTAAATAAATGGTGGTAGGCAGTCAGGGGTCTGTTGATTCAAGCTGAGCATTAGCATATCTACTCCATGCTAATGGCTGACCCTGTATTCCCCCAGTGAGGACTAGTGAGCGTGCCGACTCCCAGATAACAGCCTGTGTTAATGACAGGGAGTCCAAACAGTCCCCCTGCTGTGTCTTGGGCTAATCTGCTTTGATCACCTTTGCTAACATCTCTATTACCAACAGATTTCAGCCATCAACAAGGAATTACATTAATGCCACTTCCTGTGACCCAGCTGCACCGAGCACGGACGTGTGTGCGTGCAAGTTTGTTAACATGTGTATTCCCATGGGAAACAGGGAGAAGGGAAGGGGTTGTGAGGGTGAAAATTTGTAAATGCAATAACATTCACTAGCCTGACATTATGCATTGCCTTCATTTCAGAGTCTGACACACGGAGTACAGGCAACTCAGTCACCCAGAGATCACCAGGTCCCCACATGGATAGTAATATAAGACACTGCAACAACTCCCTCAGATCATTTAGTATTATTTGTGCATTCGGGGAAAGATGCAGAGCAGGAAATCTGTGGATGTGTGGCAGGCGGGCATAGACACGTCTCTAGTGGCTGTGGGAGAGCGTACCATGAATAAATTTAGCGCTGTCCCCAGGAGATTGCCTTCAATCATGAAGCATAAGGTGTCAATGCTGCGCCCTGTGCGCATGGAGCACCAAATTACCTTCCACCAGATTGCTGAGCTGGGTCTAATAGGAATAGGGGAATGGACTGAAGAGGACGGACTGCTAATTAATCTGGCCAAAGTCAGAGCCCATGTCCTGGGCCTGCTGACAACTGGTCAAAATGAGGCCATGGGTACATGTACTGTCAAATTAACAAAAAAAAAAAAAGAAGTCGTGCTTGTATGTATAAAAACCTTAGGGAGAATATAGCTGTATGCGTTTATTTGAATTTGATCATGATAATGTACTAATACTGAACACACAGGAGTATGAACTGATTTTTCTACCAATAAACAACAACAAAATGCTACATAATCTGTCTTCAAACAAATGTATTATTTGATTATTTCACACAGTCAAATATTCCTAACCTTTGTTATGCTGTGCAAAAACTCTGAGGCTGCAGTGATGTGGATCCATAATCACCAAAGCATTTTATGTAGTGTAACAGCATCAAATGTTCTCAGTGAATCCTATGGTGTATGAACCATAACATTAAAGGCCATATCCAGTATTCTGCACAAGCTGAAATATTAACATCTCAATTTACATACAAATTTCCATGCATCTAAAAGCACAAAAACTCTTTACCAAGCCATTTTCCCATTTTGAATAATGGATGGTTTTCTGAGATCCAGTTGATTGACTAAACAAAGACATGACTAGTGCATTAAAGCAATTGTTTATTGCCACTGAATCATGGCGAATGTATAATTTTGCTGTAAATGGTTATTAACTGATACAGAAACCATGGATTTGTATAAAAGCCGGTAATCATTCTACCTCAGGATGTGTTTTCTCCCTCATATACAGGGTTAAAGAATTAGAGTGTAGTCAATTACATTTAGCAGGTCACAGAAATTGATTTACTGTCTAAGGAATGTGGTTTTTTTTTTTCCTGCTGGGCTTCGGCTCTGTGGTGGCATTCTGCTCACATAATCAAGGATGAGCGTAGCCTGTCTACCCAATCTACTACTTGGTCCCACAGGGAAAAATGACTTGCAACAGGAAAACCTGCATGAATACTAATTTGCCTACTTGGCTTTAACAGCTTTTGCAAGCCAATCTCATAGGAATTTGTAGAATATGATGCCTTTCCATCTTTCCATATTAATTACCCCAACTGAAAATAGGGACAGCAAGAGATGGATGAAGAGAGTGAGAGAGGAAGAGTGTCTGAGGGAGAGAAGGAGAGAGAGAATCATGAGAATAGCTCTAAGCAGGGACTCTGCTCTCCATCCTAAACGCGGTTAATTATAATGTGATTTGAAGCATCTCGAGCAGGAATCTGGCAATCTAGATTTGGAGCTCCATGACCACAGCACCAGTTTGGGTCTCTTCATTAAGGCTCAGCATAGCCAGCCCTTGTCGTCCCCCTCAGCCTGAGGATCACATAAATGGACTAGAGGCAAGAGTAAAACTGGGACACACTGGCTATGTTCACCTCGGCATGTTTGGGGCAGATTATTCTGACTCTTAAACTCTTAATCCTTTAGTGTATTTTATTCTGGCAGGTGCAACCCGTGTCATTTAAACCTGAGTTAATGCATCAATATCTGGGAATGTTTCAGAATCCAGTGCTGTGATTAGTAAATCATGTATTTTAAACGATTTTAGTTTCTTCTTATTTTTCTTTTGTAATTAAAGGTTTCACTGTCATAGTATTTAATTGCGAGTCATTACTCACTTTTCTCCCTAAAAAAAAAAAAAAAGAAAAAAAATAATAATAGTGAATAAGCCAAAATAGACAAAAAAATCTAATTGCAAACCAAACACGGCATTTGCTTTGTTGCATATGAGATCATGTGCAAGCTGAAGCTGAGCGGCCAATTGACCAATTCTGGTGGGGTTATCCTGTCATGCTGAGGGTGGTGGAAAGGTGGCGTGCATTTATCACTGGAAGAGCTAGAAGGTCAAACCCTGACATGGGTATATGACAAACCTCAGTGCAAGGACGATGTAGTGCTGTGGATGCCCTCTTTAACAAGTGGCTTCTATACTAGTGGTAGCAAGTTAAATGGAAAAATGGACTGCACTTCTGGTCTGCACTTCTGGACCACTCAAAGAGCTTTACAGTACATGCCATACACACCCATGAAGCATCCATCGGGGGCAACATGGGGTTCAGTATCTCGCCAAAGGAGACTTTGACACAGGGACTGGAGGAGCTATGGATCAAGCCACTGCTCTACCTCCTGAGCCACAGCTGGCTCGAGTTGGAGATAATCGATTTTGTTTGTGGCTTAAATAGTTTATTTTGATGTTCAAAAAATTTCAGCCTGAAGTAACCGGGGCACTCAGCTGTGCAAATATAATTCCTATAAAAAACAGTTTGTTAAGGGGTAAAAAAAAGGCTAATGATGGTGGTATCCTGTCGTAATTTTCCTTGATGCTTTGAGGAATCAGGTACTGAATATATATCTGCCTACTGCCTCCAGGCAGCATTTCATCTGCTATACAAGTCAGCTATTCAACATTTGTAATAGCCTTTTTCTTTATAGTTAAAGACATGCTTGAACAGTCAATGACAGTTTGGAACCATTTGTATAATCAACACCTTTTCTGTCAAAACTGACTGAGTCTTGCACAGTGAACATTGTAACACTGTGGCTCCCCTGTGACTGTATATTTGCATGAGGTTAATTGAATTTTGACTTACATACATGACCTCTTACAGTCATGTAGTTGTTCTGCACTTCAAAATATGCCACGATGCATATTTTACAATAAGATGCTTGCTGTTTACATGTATTGGATGGAAGCAGGAGTGGTTGGTGAAGGGATCATATTTAGCCTGGTTCTGCAATATAGGTAATATATACAGTATATAATATAATTTATGTTTATAATCAGTATTGGCATATAATCAAGTACATTTACTCAAGCATTGTACTTTCAAAATTGATATTTTTTACTTTATAGGCTACTATAATCTCCATGACATTTTGGAGGCACATAGTGTGCTTTTCCCTACATTTTCAAAGCCTCAATTACTTGTTACTTTGCAGAATCAGCAGTAATTGAACAGTGTCAACTTAAATAAAGCAAATAGAACAAAGGGTAACAAAGTTACCAGCACTGGAAAATATAGCAATATAAAATATGAAAAGAATACTGTCATATATAGGGGATACATTTGAAGTGAAATAACAATTCAAAGGATGATTTATCTCTGATGTTTTTCTTATTACTGCTTAAAATGAAAAATGCTAACTACTAAAGCTGAAAATGCAAAGTTTACTTTTGAGGAAGTGAGGACAATCGATTTTTTTTGCGGAGTGAGAAAGATTCAGGAAGTAAATACACAACCTATTGTGAACAGTCTTAGCACAGAGACTCTCTAAGCTTTATCTTGGTTCCACACAGAAATGGAGACCATGATACATATTGTACAACACTATATGGCAAAAATATAGTCTCGTAATCAAAGGATCAAAGCCCTACGGACATGCTATCCAGCTGCAGACAGGAGCAACTCAGTGCTTTTATATACGTCCACTGAAATCCTCCCGAACGCATCACCATAATAAGGGTTTTAGGTGTCCATGCTGAACAGATTTTCACTTGGCCCTTTGTGTCGGAGAATCTCACCTGGTCTTTGGAGTGGGGGCAGAGGGGAGCAAACCTTCCTGCCCTGACTATGGAGAGACAGCCTTCCTCTGTAACCCACTCTCATTCACAGACATCATTCATGTGCAAATCATCCTTGGACCTATTGTTCACCCGCTGCGCTTTCAGATACTTGCTGAATCAAGTGATAAATGTAATGGCAGGGCTGGAGATATGTTCCATATAGTGAAAAGGAATAATAAGACTTATCAGAGCACTCACATTTGGTCAAAGGGGGTG
>NW_019524956.1:87115-96262 GCF_002814215.2 Seriola lalandi dorsalis | reverse complement strand
GTGGGTGGATGGGGAGGGGGGTATTTTGTACAACTAGGTAGAACAACAGCCACCTTAATTTCTTGAGTAATACAGATTTTTCTTTTTGTTTATTTGACTTTATATGTTATATCCAACATGTTCAGTTTTTCTTCTCTCCTATGAGAGAACATATTTGCTGACAGGATCAAAAACTGATTATTTCTGTGCTTAGAGTCAATAGCGATTAATTAAAATGGTTCCAAGTCATTTGCTGTCACAGTGGCTGGTTGAGCACTTTCATTTTGGAAAAGATTTATTATGTTTGGGGAAAAAAAGGAATAATTAAATGTTTCACTCAAATAGACGCTGAGCCTTTTTTCTTATTATTACAGTAAATCTACACTTAATCAGAGTATAGAACTAGAACTAACTGACAGAGAGTTTTCAGTTACTTCAGAGCCAAAAATGTTGATACAAATATGGTCTCTACTCTGATTTAATTTAACAAAACAGATGCTGTAATATCTACACTGTGATCATGACTTGCTGTATTACTATACAATGACTACTACATTAGAAACCATAGAAAAAAACGTATAAGATAGAAGTTATTTATTAAAAATGGGGGAAAGATTTTTATATGTTTGTGTTCTTTGAACATCCACATTAGTGATTGCAACCAATCTGATGGGTACACAAGACAAAGTCGTCGCCAATATTTCATCAAATGAAATGCTCTTCACATAATTAATGAATCGGCTGTAAAAGCTATTTTAGCAATAGTATTATTTCAACACACGAGCAAAGGTCTATAACCCAAGAGAGGCTGTAATGCTAGTCACTTTGACATGTTCCTGTCGGAGTAGCAGGGCAGTAAATAATAAAATTGAAGCAGGCTGAATTTTATTTAATGTGTTCAGTTTCAGGGTGCAGTGCTGTTTCCAAATCACTCCCTTGTTCACTAAGTCACTAATCCCTATATAACAGACACCCAGTAGTTTACCCAACAGCAGTACGTTGAGATCTTGGATATTTATGATACACTGTCAATTTGTGTCATTGTTCACAGGTGTAGTGCAGAGTGACTCAATTTTCTTTGTAAATTGTGTGGCACTGCATTGTGGGACTGTTAGCAGGAATGGCTGCACATGCCATGGGCGCTACTTTTCGTTCCACTATTGAAATTTTTGAGGGCACTTTATACGGCAGAAATTTAACCCATTTGGATGAATAAAATGGTGAAGGTTACATATAGTGCGATATTTAGTAAATTGGGAGGAATCTTGGACATAGCTCTGGTATTGTGGACGCTGTCCCACACTTGAGTAGCTATTATTAATGTTACTAGTAACACCTGTGACCTTTCTGCTATGACAAGTTAAAATGTCAGCTGTGATATAAGCCTATTCTAAAGAGTGGGCTAACTTTAGTCTGAGCATGACCCAAGTATAAGGTACATGTTGTTACTTACATGAAAAAGGTTTATCCTACGTACAGTGGTCATTTTAGGGAATCTCAGACTCACAGGTCGGGGCTATGGCTGATGGAATTCAGTAATTAGCTTTAAAAGTTTCATGAACTGAAGAACTGTTCAAGGTGGAAACTTTAAAAGTCCGGGATTGCCAAAGTAATTCTGATTTATCCTCTGAGGACAATGAATGTGAACACCAAAGGTCATGCCGATCCATTTCCCAAAGTTTTGAATCAAAAGAAGGACTGATGAAGATTGTCGCCCTCACATCCACAAAGCGAATGTGGCCAAAAGGTGCCAATGCTAAGTCATTTTCTGCACTCGTGCACCATGTCAGTAATTTTAAATCCTACAAACACTGTTATCTAGAGTTTTATCTTGCTGTACATTCATATACTTTAATGATATAACATTAGATTGAATAAATGCAGGTTGCATTCTTGAAACCAGGCAAACAAACGGAGTGGAGCTGCAACTAAATGACTGAAATTCAAGATGTAGCGGTACGGCACGAAACATGAAACAGAAGCCTTGGAGACAGAGCTTGATTAAGCTTTGCAAACTGAATAAACAGTTTTTGTTTCAACATTCAAGGACAAAATCACAAATCTTAGACAAAGTAAACATTTTACCAACAACTCTGTTGATTGGTGGAAAAGAGTGTTTAACTCTATATAATGGTGCCTGATCCTTTGAAAAAGCCCAAGCTTGTGTAATCAAAAGCACAGCCTTTTGTCTGTTTAACACACATACCAAAGAAGCTGCTGAAGAGGCCACATCAGAATCAATGAATATTTAATTGAGGCCTATTGAGGCAGAAGATCAAAATGACCTTGCTTTAAATGATTATTCACTGACAAAAATAAAAGTAGGGAAGGGGAAAATGGAAGGCGCACACTCGAGAGCCTCGGTTTGTCCAGCAAGCAGGAATATATTACACAAACATATGAGAGCAAAGCCATAGCATTGTTGATGAATGTATTTAACTTTGCCACTTGCTTTCATTTCTATGCCCAACCACTTATTGTGAACATTATATTCTTATTTCAACAGAAATCCAAAATGCATGATTGTCATTTTAAAAGCACAGTAACAGAGGATTGACAGACTTTTCAAAAGGAAACTATTGTTAAAAAATCATGATGTTCGTAAATGGTACGAGCGATATCTACTGTTATGCAATTTCTCTTACTAGTACCACGAGTGTCTTGAATGAACAATTCAGACACATGCATGAGACTCAAATCCAAAACACCAATGAGAGAACAGCGACCCTTCTTACCAGAGGTTGTCTGGACAAAAAGCAGGTCAATCTGGCTTGTGAGGGAGCAAGACCCTCCTCTCAACTTTCCAGACACTCATGGAAGGGAAAAAAAAAAAAAAAAAAAAAAAAAAAAAAGGAGGCTGGAAGCTGGACTGATGTGGACTGAACATGAATGAGTTTAAACCCGGCACTTGATAGCATGCCAGACTGAAAGGAACAGGCTTCCATACTCGGCTATTGCGGATTCTTGTTCTAAAATAAATTTGTTATTTTGTGTGTGTATTCTGCTCTTAAATCTCTGACCTAGGGTTTGTCTGAAAAACACAACTTTAACACAAAAATGACTCTGGGGGCCACACTTCTAAAAAACAAAATGGCCTTGCTTGGATGAAATGTCTGATGTCTTCAATTGACTGGACAGTATTTACTGCTCAGCTAGAGTGTGCTTAGATTGCAGAGATGTTGCAGAGATCTAAGATATCACTGTATAGAAAAAATTGTTTTCATTGCTGATTAATCAACAATTACTTTTTTTTTAACTAATGTTAAACCAATGCAAGTGATCTTCAGATGTCTTGTTTTGACCCAACACCAGATTTTTCACCATTTCGACTTTAAAATTACTAAATGACTGATTATTGAAACTAAGTGCATCAGAATCAAAGGGCAAAGGTTTCTTTCAAGACACTGTTTTGCAACATTGTTCAACCATAATTCAACGACAAAATGTGTTGTTTTGAACAATGGAAACACAGATACTGCCATCGCAAGACTGCTACAATTCTAAATCAAGAAAACTTAGGAAATTAAAAAAAAAAAAAAAGTTATTTAAAGAGGCTATATGTGAGTATTTTTGTTTAAAACATTCAAAAAATAACTAAGATCAGAAACAGAATGCGAAGAAATAAAAGTTTTGACATTATACCAGAGATGTCTATTTATTGTGTTGCAGAGATATCTATTGAAGTTAGCATGCTAAATAGCTAGCCGCAGCCTATCCCATCTTGTAATACCAGTTTGTACCTCAAAAGGCGATGGTGAGTCACTGCAGCGTCCATTTGGCCCTCAGTCCAACCTGAGAGGATGAATGTAGTACCTGCGAGTAGGATATTAACCTGCGTTGTAGCCGCCCACTCCTGGAGACAGTCCTCCGCTCTTCCTGGAGCAGCAGCTTGAGCAAAGTCCCTCGCCATCCTCGACCTCTCGTGGCTCATCCTCTTCTCCTGCCACCACTGCATCTTCCCTGTCTCTCTCCGACTTTGCAGACTGGGTGTGAAATCATCATCGTCAGTCTAACAATAACTGAAGAAGACAACCTACCCGTTACATAATCACATTGCAAGGCAAACATGCGTGGAAAACATTAATCCCCAGTCCATTTCCATTTGGCAACATGTCAACAACTGCCGTAAACTGAGGTTAGATTCATTCAAGGTAGGGCTGTCATATCAGATTTTCACAACACAATTACTGTGGCCAAAAGAATTCACAATAATGACATCATCACAATATATAATAATAATAATGCTATCAGTCAAATTCATCATTAACTTTGTTTATTGCATTGAATTGGATTCAAATACAAGTGGAGTGAGGTGGAGAGAAAGTCTGTCACCACAACTGTGCTAAAGCGGACAAAAAGAACAATTACACTCAATGGATAGTGAAAGGGAAACCAGATATGAACTGATAAACAAAAGATCCACAAGGCTTAACATCTACCATCACAGTATTATCATATGTGCATTGTTACCATAATATCAATATTTCATTTTTAAAATGTCACTGTTATCGTCAATAGTTATATTGTGACACCCCTATTTCAAGCTAACGTTAGCTCTACGTGAGGGTGAGGGTGAGGGTGGAAACGTGGTTGTGAGTGGCCAGTGAGCCCCGTCCTGGAACACACATGCAGCACGCTTTCACTCTCCACCGATTCGGAGGCCTGCCAGGATCGATCCAGGTACGGCCAATGGCCGATCTGACTATGGCACAGGGGAGGGGGGAGGAAGGACCAAAGTGTGTATTTGTTTGTTTTCTTATGACAGGAGTGGACATTCCAACTATCTGGTAATATGCTGCCCCCTATTTGTTTGGAGTATGAATTTAACAGTTGGCCTGTTCTTACACATTGCCCCTAAGAAGACTTAGACAAGGGAGGTTGAGATAAAGATGGTCCAGTTCAGATTTTACTTTATGCAGTTAACTAAATACACTGGAAGCCACCATCTTGCTATCTTCACTATCTCATTGCTGTCTGGTAGCTGGTTTGTGTGTGTGTTTTCCTGTTATATCAGCACTGAAATGTTGTTTGCTCTGTTGTCACACACACCAACAGGTTACTTTTACAGACACTGTATTTCTGCATCTAAGCAAAACAGGCACAGCGTCAGACTGTGACCTCTGTTAAAGAAGTAGAGCTCTATGGGCACATAAAGAGTGAGTCACAGCATTCAGTGAAAACATGAGATGAATTCACTCATTCACTCTTACCAATAGACATGGTTGTTGTGCATGTTATTGTTATGCTGACTAATTTTAAGGCCTTTTCCAACTGCAAGTGAAAGAGTTACAGATCAGAGCATTAAAAGTTATTACGGATACAAAACATCAGTCTAAATAGTTACCGATTCAATTTTCAAGCCAATGATGAATAAAAAGTCTCCTGGAGCACATGTGGTTGCTAATATGAAGTAAATTTGGCAAAGTTCCTCAAGGAAAGAGAATCTGAATTGAAACATTCTGTAAGTCTGACATTGCTCCTCACCGATGTTCTGTTTAGGTTTCCTTGTCATAACGATTGTACTTTTTATTTTCATCTGAAAATGAAATGTCTTTGCAGTCAAGCAATCTCTCTGCCCTTTGGTTTCACATTGAACCAGTGGGAATAATTTGAATATTACACTTTAGCTGACATGTTATTATTGTGATCAAGGACAGTTGAGTCTAGATTTGTGATACCTTCACATTTGATAGAGACGAGCCTTGAGTTTCTCATTTTATAGAAACACACGAGAAACTGAGTCTACACGCACCCATATATTTCTCAACCCATTCCAACGTCAGTCATGTCGACTCTTACAAAATCTCTGCTACAATCATACTATAAAAGCATTAATAATGGACATGTTTGCAAAGCATGCATAAAAAAGCAAAAACCTCTCTTTAGCTTTAATATGAAAGCACCCAGACGACCTGAAAAAGGAGACTGACTTTGTGGCATATCTTTACATGCTATCTATTTGTCAGTATGTGAAAATAAGAATCAAATGAACCTTAAAAACATTTTCCTGCCAGTTTCCGGGAACAATTTCCATCAGAGTCACCAGTATCAACATTTGCCATTGTTAAGAAAAGCACCCCTAATTTGGAACTATTAATCATTTTGAGTATAATCAGAATTTGACAAAGTGTTTGGGAGCAAAATTAAAAGAGAAAATGCTTTTCTGCATTAAAATCAAAAGCTGTCTTGTGGGACAGTCATCAAAAATATATATTTTCCAGCATCCCTCATTCTTGAGGCAATTTTCATGTATATCCATCTGTTAAATCAACATAAACATGGATCATCTTCACTAAACCACTGCTGTTAGAGTGGAGCTAATGTCAACCTGAACATGATAGATCAAGTAATGTGGCAAAGCTGACAGTGTAATTGAGTCAGTCACTGCGTGGATAATACCCCTTAACTGCAAAATAAAACCTTACACATCCTCCCATGACAGTTTGACTACACAGGCTCTAAAAAAAAGAATGAGCTGAATATCATCATCACCATCGTCTGTCTGGCACGGAATCAGAAAAAGTTCTTTTTAAAAATGTTATTGTGTTAGTACACATTAGTAAAATATAACTCCACTTCCACCATGAGCTATCTGTCGCACACAAGTATCTGTTGACATGCTCCTTAACATGGATATTATGTTAGGGAGCCTTTTAGCAAACTCCAAATTATTCTGCCACAGTCCCTTTTCTGTGGTGGGTCAGGGCTGTCTGAAGCCATTATTGGTAATGAATGTGGAGTCCTACTTTAAAAGGTTCAGGCATGTAAAGTCACCTAAAGCTGACTAATGGAATCCTGCTGACACTGAATGCCAGGGGCTTTTACCACATTCCAGAATCGCAGTTTTGGAAATTTACACTACAGACATAATGAACTATAAATGTAAACTTGGGAATGTATCCTCCCACACAGTAGCTCTGAGTTATTAATAGATAGAGAACGTTCAGTGTGCTGCAAAATGATAAATTGCAGAAGAGTCTTTTGTGTGGTTTCAGCAACAATTCTGCCAGTCGTTACTCATCTGCACAATACTGCAGAGGAATTTAGACATATGTCTTTGTATTTCTTTAACATTAGCACATTTATTAAAGAAGCAGCTGTGAAAATATGTGTAGCGCGTTTTGCTGGAGGGACTAAATATTCTGAGTTTGTTAGCGCTATAACACTTTGTGCCCTGGGAGATGGGCCTCTTCAGCAGGTTCACAGGGCGCGCAGTAGCGTGCGGAGTGGCCATTGTGCTTTGTCATTTCACAGGTGACTCACATCACTACACTCGAGCATGCTGGAGGTAGAGCACTCTGAGATGCTTGCGGCATTCAAAATGCATGATTTTCAGCCTAGTGCAAACAAATCGCTTTAAAAGATCAGTTTAATCTATTTCGAGCTGTTATTATGAGCTGGGAGAGTTGTTCAGATAAAGAGACTGAAGCAGGGTTAACATCAGAGTGTTGGACAACTCTTCACATACTTTACCCAGCGTGAGAGCTGTCAACTTTATTATTTGTTTTTACGATACAGTGTGCATATGATTTATAATGCAGACCACTAAAATAATGGTCAGGGGGTGAATTACTGTGAGCCAAACTGCCTGGAATTTTGCAGCGATATAATGTAGTGCATTTAAAAAATATCCTTGGGGAAATATCAGTCATAGAAGTCATCAGTGTCATCGTTGTTTGCGTTGAAAGGTTGAGGACGTAAGGCTGCTTCAATCTCAGCGTTGCTATCATCTGATTCCCCCCAGAAAGCTATACACAAAGGTACACAGAAAAAGAACACAAAAGATTACAGTACAATGTTTACCGCTCCATGCTTCAAATGAAGTGTAACCTTTCACATCCTCGAAATGATTTAGTTATCTGGCCAATTATACACTATCTTTATGAGCATTCCAAGATTTAAATACACTACAGCGAAATCTTACCGTGAGTTGGGTTTCACAATGAAAATCTTAACAGTCTACCTTTTATACAGTCTAGCATGTGCTTATTCTAGGTATAGGTCTAGGTCTAATCCTCATAGTGACAAATTACATTTTGGGTCATCTGATCACAGCTGCGAAAATCAAATTGCAGGGGTGATTGTTACAACCAAAAGGAAAATGAATTGGGGTCCAATTGCTCAAGCCACATTTAGAAATCTGGATTATTCATTTTATTCTTTTTTTTTTAATTTTTCTTATGAGCAGCAGCTCAGGTCTTTAAGAAATTGAAGTGATACATATATTCACTTTCATATTGAGCGTACTATAGCAAAAGCTGCTACTTAAGAAGAACTGAGTTAAATTTCAGATACCAGTTTTCAACTGCAAGAGCTGTCATATCTCAGCTGAATCTAGAAATGATCTGCATTTATCTGGATAGAAAAAATATATACATGTCATAACAAGGGCACTTACCTGGCTGTTCATTAGAGTCATTAGAATCACCAATGCTCTCTCAGAGAATTTTCTAAGCAGTAATTAAATTGCCCAAACCATCCTTGGTCTTTTGTTTAAGGTTTAATAAGTAAAATAAGAGCACATATTATTTGAGGTATTCATCAGAGGATTAGGTAGTGCTTGCTGACAACATAAATCTAAGCTTTCAGCATTTGGCTTCAAGGTCAGTTTTTTCATTTACACATCTTCAAAAGGCATAGCTGCATTTACAGAGAAATTTCATTTAACAGTTGATGTACTTGTGAAACTCAAAATTTACAATAATTTCATACTTGTTAATGCATGAACCCTCTCTATCGTGATCTGTTTGATGTAATCAACCTTTTTATTGACAGTGTCTTAACACGCAATTCGAATGACTTTGTCTATACTCACCTTCTGACCGTATAGCAGAATGAGCCTTTGAGTGTGTCTTCTCTCTCCTGGAAACACAGAGACAGTTAATAGCCTTGTAAAGTTACTACGTTCGGCTGTCTTTGAATAAGACCCACTAGATTACAGCAAAAATAGCTAAAAAGGAAAAAGGCGGGTTATCATTTTACGCAGACGTAAATCCACATACTACATATGAAATAGACTAGTTTACAAATAATTCACTAGAACTAGTTTATGCAATGTACACAAAAATAACTACAGAACTCATACAACTGAGAATCTTACAAAATCAATCTACTGTGCACAAATACTACAATGCTATGACAAAAATGGGCGGTGTGGGGTTGGGGTGC
>NW_019524956.1:30048-87095 GCF_002814215.2 Seriola lalandi dorsalis | reverse complement strand
GGGGTGCGGGGTGATGGGGGGGGGGGCTAAGCTGGCTAAGCTCAGACTGTACAGCAGAGGGAACTTCCTTGACTCCTGTTCTAATTGTGCCAAAGGACTTCCACAAGGCCCTCTTTATTCAAAAATAGTCCAGAGACAGGGTTGCCAGGTTCCCATAGCTCTGGTGATATCGCTATGTAAATGTGTGCCCTCCGAAAAGGCTTTGATCTACCTCAATGCATATGCAATAAGGCCCCCCGTTCCACTTTTAAAGGCCTCCTCTTTAATTTACATCATCACAGAGCCTATTCAAAACCCCACAATATATCCTCATCATCTCCCAGGTTAGCATACATATCCATATGGCTTATTTGTTTGGACCTTCTATATTGGAGCTGTGCTGACACTATTCTTGGAAACAAAAAAGATGCATGCACAGTTTTAAGCAGATGAGCTCGAGCAAAAAACAGTCGTATGCTGTGTTCCTCCATCTGCATCAATTCAAACCCATGACCTCTCTGATTGTCATCCTCTCAATCACCCTCATCTCCTCATCTCTCCCTCAGCTAAGTCTTGGCACATGTGACTGTACATTGAGGATAAGGACCAAATTACTCTGGCTGCTTTCCAATTGCCATCTTCTAAACTATATATTGCTGCTTTGTACCACTCAAGGCAGAATGAGAGAAAAGAGATGCACCTCCCATTCCAAACTGTGAGGAAATTGCTTTGTGCTATAAGCAATATACAACAGAGCCAGTACAATCATTAGACTGTAACCTTTATAACATTTATATTAATATGCTGATAGGACTTCTTACAGGACGTTTGCATGATTCTTGTATCTCTTCAGGCAGCACATTGAACCTCTGGCACTTAAAATGCTAGCAATTCAAAGAAAAGGCTGAGTAATAAAGTAAGAAAAAAAGAAAAAAGAAAGAAAAGAAAGCAAGGACACAGTGACAGATCATCTGTTTGTTATATAAAGGTGTTATGTTTTGTTGAAACAGATGTTGCCATAAATGTGTATTTTAGGAAATGTAATCAGATCTTGTGAAAAACACACAACAGCTCCTGTGGTGAAAGGATGGTAATGCAGACAGTAAATATCTTTCTGTACAGCCTATTTTGAGTCTAAAATGATGGTAGATGGTGTTTTTGGCTTGTAATATCTCCTTCTACTACATTATGTTTAGGAACAGCAAATTTGATCTTTTTCACATGCTACTGGCCATGCAACATGACAGATGGTCATGTGCAAAATTAATTACATGAAAGAAAATAATATCATAATCATGTACTAGTTTTTGTAATTGTACAATCAATATAACTGCATATATAAAAGCTAAGTGCTTTAATATACACTTAACATGTAAAAATGACTTTTTAATTACTGTGTAAAAGTAAAAAATGTTTCATTGTTCAGACATGACAATGAGAGTTTCTTTCTGTCAAAGCTTTAACACAAAAGTCATATTGCCAGTATATCAACAGTGAGCACTGTGATAAGGAATATCTAGCTGCTATCCACATTCAGCTTTTTAAACTGAATAGGAGATAAAAGTACAAATGCTAAAGCACAAAAACAACAGGGACTAGTGTATCCATTTACAACTGTTAGGCAACAGATGTTGACCAGACCCTGCAGCAGCAAAAATACAGCAATAATCTATACGATTACTTCCTCTCCTTTGCCAAAATAATAGCTGTTACGGAGAGTAAATTAGGCTTTTCTTTTCTCGAACTTCATCCCAGAATGGGAATGGTCTATCAGCTGTTCCACTTCAGTGGGGGACAGGGCTGATTTCAAGACAGGGCTATTACCATAGAGAGCCCGGTCTGGATCTGACCCCACCAATCTAATATTCCGTTTCCATAAACATTATGCCAGTTCATCTTCTGCTGAGTTTCCCTTAATTGAGGCAATGATCTGAATATGTAAGACTGGGCTGGCCAGTGTTTTACAAGCTCTGGTAGACAGAGGTGAATGTAATGTGTAAAATGATGCAAATTACAGCTATTGTAATGTCCTCCTTTTTCCAATGCCCTGCTCATTCTCATTCTCTGGCCTTTGCAATTGTTTCATATTGTTGTTTATCTCATGTTTTAACAGTTTTTGTGTCTGCTGCAATCCACAACGACCTTTAAAATTGTATGATCAGTTTTATACACGTTACACAACTGGACTGTGGAGGAAAATATGATATTTTCAGTAAAGCTCCTGAATTTACATATTTTAAATAATTCTCAAATCAGTTCTGTTGTTACATGTTTCCAATCGGGTTGTACACATACAAGATGTGCTGGCAGCTAACGCAGTGATACACAATGGGCACGAAACGAATTCAAATGATCAAATTTAGGACAATCATGTGACTACATATCTGATGTACATTGTGAGGGTGATTTTGGTACGTGACAACACAACACAATTACTCCACTTACTGAAAGCCAAGGTGTACACACAGGATATACAGTAAAGTCCTTTTGAGACAATTCTCTGCATCAGAGCAGCACCTTTCATTTTTGTTCTTTGCAACATTTTGCTTGGTTTGTCCCTGAGATCCTGATTCTGTTTAACTGAGAGCTACATCTTTACATGTCCCTACTGCGCCACTCTACCACTACAGCTACTACTGCAAATTTCTGAGAAATACAAATGTCATGAGATTACTGTATTAAACTGTGTCAGAAAAAGACCTGTGCAACTAAAACAACATGCTGTATAAAATATTTTCATGTATTACAGTTAAAGCAGCACAGAAAAATAGAAAGGCTGCACTCACACATCTGAACTGTGTTGTCTATTTCATAAGAATGTGCCCAGTGTTGTAGTTATTTTGACAAAAATATCCAATAACATGTGGACAAAAACATCTCCAAACTGCAATAACTGCCAATGTAAGACTGGGATCTGTTCCTTTGAGTCACTAAAGACAGATTTCACTAATAATCCTTTAATCACATTTGGGAATGTGAGGACTATCAAAGGAAATAATGCTTACCAAGCATTTAATACTGGCTTGCACACACAGATAGCTAGAAAACTGCTTTTATTTACCCTGGCTTTTTTTAAGCTCCTGCCACCCACGCACAAATGCTAATAGCACAATAGCACTTTTGCGCAGCGGTGCTTGTCTAAAGGTAAAGGGAGACCCATCACCTCATCATTCCCATCAACTCCTACTCCCATCCCAGCTATGACCCCACAGAAACATTGTTTAGGCTCCGTTTAAATGTACTCTACCAGGCCTGAATGGTAGCAGGATATAGCCCTCAGTGGGGGCAAACAGTGAGAGGCAACTGTGAGTGCACTGTGAGTGGGCACTCTCTAACATGTGAGTGCTCTCTGCTGGCAATGAGTAAGTACTGCAACTCAGAGGAAGAGGCACTGGGCCAATGATTTCTACACAGCCTGCTCTCCTCCTGACTGGTGGCAGTCTAGTGCAGACAGCCAGAGCAAGTGATGGCTGAAGGACAGATCATTCATCTCATGTTACCCTTTTTTTTTGTACATTGTGACCTATGTGAGCAAACATTTGCTGCCTTGCTCGACACACGCACATCAGAGTATCTAAAGAATGTAGAGAAAATAAGATGATCTAGTTACAATGTAAACCAATCTAATAAAAAATCACCACAGACTACAACCTAATAAATTATAGATTTCAAACCTGAATATTTTATCCATCTTTTATCTGTTTTGCCCCTATCAGCCTACAACAGCAACCACAACACATTTATTTGAGTAAAGTGATGTTTGCATTGGTTTTGCTGTATAGACTCTGCACTGAGACTATATTAAAATGAGCAAAAATAAAGCATGCCAATGTCTTTTTTTTATAGAGCAATCAGATGTTCTATCAGACAGCGAGTGTAGGACAGTGACCTCCTCTGGCTGGAGCCTCTAAATACTGCTTTCCTCTACAGTCACTGCCCTGTTTGACCTGCTTTGGCCTGATTTTAATCTTATTCTCTGGTCTTCAAGGAAACAATGAACTAATTTACTGTCAAGTAAAAAAAAGTTGTTGAGAGTATATATACTCCAAACCAAATAATCACAGAGGAACAGATTCAATGCTGCGACATACCTGATGGTGTAACCAGTCATAAGTATTATACTGCTAAGTATTTTATTGTCAGTTGAAGCATTAACATCTGTTTTCCTTGACACACTGTTGGATTTTAGAACAGGAATACTCCATCTTTCACTCCCTCTTTGTCCATTATTGTCTCTCTGTCTCCCTCTATCTCCCACTCTCTTTTTCTACGTCTCCTCCCCTCCGATCCTTTCTCTCAGCTCATGTCCCTCTCACCCCTCCATCCCTCCTCCCAGTGAGCTGTCAGAGATCCACACACATCACCTCCCCACGAGAGAGAGAGAGAGAGGGGGAGAGAGGGGGAGGGAGAGAGAGAGAGAGAGACAGAGAGAGAGAGAAAGAGAAAGGGAGAGAGCTTCTGATTTTGACACTCTGAGTGATTTGGGGTCGAATGCTTGAGCACATCCTGTTGTCCAAGGCAAAGCTGTAAACCACTAATTGTTGAGTCAAGGTTTTTGTCAAGCAGGCACTAGGCACAACAATCATCACACCGGCTGATGGCTGGAGGATTTTGTTGTGTGTGTGTGTGTGTGTGTGTGTGTGTGTGTGTGTGTGTGTATGTGTGTATGTGTGTGTGCGTGCGCGCACGCACATGTGTTCAAGCATTTTTTAGGATCAAAAAGAGGGGGGGAATAAAAAGGTATTAAAAAACCCAAAATAAAAATAAGAAAGGAGTGGCATCTGAAATGCCTACAGTAGAAAGGAGCACAATGATGCTTTGCACGAGAGGAAGCAGTGGCATGCACTCGCATACAAAGGGGAACAAGTGGTCTTTACATGGAGTGCAGCTGCTTATTAAGACTCACTCCTTCGTGCATTATTCCTTTCATCCCCACTCAACCACAAAGTGATTTTACTTTGCCACTCACAAAGACAGCAAAAGATTTCTAATGGACAAATCCTTAATAAATGTTGCAGATCACTCGCTTCCCCACGACTTATAATACAATAAACAGCACATTCTATAAAAGTATCGGAGTGAAAAACACTGTGTGAGAGAGAGCAAGGAAGAGAGAGAGGGAGAAAAAAAAAAAGAATATGAAAGACCTCAATTCTCTCGAATGCCATAATAGTGAAATGAACACATATAAATGTGTTAAGAGTATCTCTTTGCATCTTGTATAGACTGCATGTATTTAATCTGTAAAGCTTATTAAGGCCCTAGTCATTGCTATGCAAAGCAGCACCCAGTGCTTTTCTCTCGCTTTTCAGCCGAGTGCAGTGTTTGGCCAATAGGACTGGCCCCCCGCCTCTCATTCTGCATTCATAACATGCAACATTTGCACAATGTATCTCTCAAAGGCCCTGAATAGAAGGCCTTAATACTCATGTAAACAACTGCAAACCAATTACTTAATGAATCGGGCCCACACATAATGAGGAGCCTCACAAAGGGCTATAAATGCATTTTTTGCACCAAAGCCTCTGCTTTAAACTACAATCCCTCTGCTGTAGTCTAGGCTTAACTGGCAAATCATAATTATTGTCTAAGACAACAGAGAAGAAGCCATTTTTGTATTTTGAGTCCAGCTCCATCCTCCTTTTGATGTCACTCATCAGCTCGCTGACAAAATAAAGCAAATAATTAACATGTAGCATTGAGGGGGGGGCAAAACATGGAGAAAGGGCAAGAAAGCGAGAGTGTGAGACACAGGGAGAAAGGAGAGAAGCAGGGCAAGAGCATGCTGCAGAGTTATGCTTCTGCTCAAGTGCAGGGCTTCCAGACCACTTGTGGTAGCAATAAAGCGCAAGAAGTGACTGTGGTAAGTGGAATGCTTAAATCTAAGCGTCTAAGAGAAGCAGAGAAAGAAAAGAGGAAATTGTTGTATGACCAAAATGAAGATGATGGTCATGGTGACTAGCTGCTACTTCCTTCCAAACCTTAGTGAGATGAGAGTGTCAGCCATGCATAACTATGCATTTGTTAAATTTTACTTATGTACACAACTTGTGTCTCATCACTGCTCACAGCATTCTGTTTCTGTTGAATTTTTTTTTTCTTTCTGCAAATGTTGTTTAATCATATATATGTGCTTCCTATGCACATTAATGACAGGGAGACAGGCACCATCTGAGAGGGTCTGGGCCTGAAATTGGCTCATGTTTATTTAAGAGGGTGGTCACTGGGGCTGGCAGTGGCAGACATCAGCAGCTATGAGGACAACAATAAAGCCAGCCCATTAGGCCCTTCCCTGGGCTAATAGGCAGACTGGGAGTGCCTGCTTGCCAGGCCAGGGAGATACAGACTTCAGCCCTTGTGTCAGCGTGGTTCCCAGTAATCACATGAAATCAGAGAAGATTATTCCTCATAACGTTTACCCAGCCATTACTACAGCCCAAATGGGTTCGCAGTGAAGAGGTGCTCTGAGGACCCGACATGCAATTGCAGATTTGATGAAGTCGTGTTGATATTCAAATGTAACTGTGATGGTGTTAGCTTCCACCAAGCTATTTATCATTAAATGTTCTTTTCCAACCTACTTAGGACTCTGATTTGAGCAGCCTAAATGTGTTTCAAGGGTGAAAAATCAAAGGACATTTGTTCTTATCAACACTTGAGTCTCCTTCTTCCAAAACAGTTGTCCCTGATTCTCTTCTTGACATGATCTGTTTGCATTCTGACAACAAGGCTGAAGACAGTAAGATTATGACTCCAATTTATTTTTGTGGTAGCTGTTTTGCTTTTGATTTCTAAAACCTGGCTCAACCCAGCAAACAGTGAGTGAGAGGGGCTTTAGGGGCCTTTTGTCTTTGTAAGCGAGTTAATGGGTGGCGCCCCCTTGATCTTATGGAAATGAACAGGGAATTATGAGAGCAGCCATGCAAATGTACATCAACCACTTTGGCGTCTGGTGGCCCATTTCCTGTGGCCCGTTGAATAATAACAATGTTCTTACCGGGGGTAAGGGTCTTGATGTGAGGAGCGTTTGGCCCTCCCCAGGTCCTCTTCATTGCCATGATTTATTCCTTAAAAGAGCAAACAGGGCAAGATGAAACCATTTGGTTTGGACATCTCATCACAAGCTAATTAACAATGCATATTTATATAGAAACTTATGGTAAGGCTGATGGGATACTGATGTTGGGGTCTCTTCATATGCACAAATGGAAATTTGAGAGGACTGATATTTCTATTTGTTTATGCATAACATTTATATATTATATACAGTATACACAATCCACTTGGAACTCATTCATGCACAAGAACCTGCCAGCCCCAAATTCACCTAACAAACTGAAGCCTTTGATTACTGAGATGTTGAGAATTTGTGTAACTGAAAATGAGCTTTGTCGAGAAAATTTGGGCTAATAAGATACAATTAAATGACAAGATAAGATAATAGATCTACATCTATGTAAAAAAACACGTGGTCTTTCTGGGCCCTTGTGTGTGCTGTGACCATATGCCAGTGTTGACCAATGGTTAGGCTCCAGTTGCTTGCTACTTTCCTGGTAGAGCGGACCACATCTCTTACCTGAGAGGCCATCCTCCTCCTCCTCCTCCTCCTCCTCCTCCTCCTCCCACTCGTCCTCCTCCTCTTCAGAACTCTGCAGCCTTTCCTGCATGGCTGATTGTTTAAGTAACTGATATGCTTTTGTCTCTGTTCAGGGACACACACACAAAGTCACTGTCAAATATTTGCTTAAAACCTAGGTTTCCAACTTTCAGAGGTTTCTGTGTTTGTTGAGACAACACGCTTCAGTAGCTGAGTCTTTTGGTCTCACTGCTGTACAGAGTGTGTGAAAACACTGCGCTCAATCAGCTAAGCTGTTGATTCAAGCCTACAGTATGTAGCAACAGTTTCCATGAGACAGCAATCAGCATCTCACATTATCTCAGCATCCCCTAACAGGAAGGCCATGATTGATTTTCTGTTTTAAAAACACTCATAATTACTTGCCGGCACACTTAAGTAGGTATCATATTTGAGAGGAACACAGAGACTGTTCTGGCAAAAATCAGCAGAGCAGAAGTACATAATAAATGGGCTGTTGTTTCAATGATGTGGCTAAAACCCAGAGCAAATCAAACAATAGAGCAAAACTGTGATCTTGTATGACCAAGTCCTAACATTTTTAACTTGGTTTCAAAGTATAAAATACAACTTTTAATAATTTTCTAAAAAACATATGATGTTTACAGTGCATAACAATTGCCAGTGATATTCCACCCACAGCACTTTACACAGCCACTGCTTTTACATGGAGTCTAAAAAAAACCCACTAGGTCCACAGACGCAAATGTCCTGGCAATTACTATCAGTTCCAAGGTCACGGTATTTGATTGTGACATTGATGTCGCTCAGCACAGCAAAACCCTTTCCTTGCAAAATCTTTAGTCGTGTCTTTCTTTTTTTTTGCTGGTTATGGCTCTTTTGATTAAGTGTAGCGATTGGAAACTGTACTCATTTTGCTGGCTGTGCACCTTAGGGATGCAGACACATGAAACACCCAGTAGGAAATCTGATAGCCAAGGGTAATATAGGATTGCTTTACATTTCAGAGGTGCAGCTGAGGGATGGGCACACCAACTGCTTCCAGAATGCCTTCACATCTAGTATTTTTTAAGTCCAGCCTTGCTGGAGCATTGTTTAGAAGATAATGAGAAGCGATGACAGATCTCTTGCGCTTCCCACCCTGGCGTCCTGACAATTAAAGCAACCACATTATGCCGGGCCAGCGAATTATCAATTTTGCCAGAATGCCTCAGACCAGGCTGAAAACACGGCTAGTGTTTTCTCGGAGATAATTAGAGAGAACTAGCACAGCTCTTCAGGTGGGACTTTGACCCTGGTTTCACCTTGATCATCCTGCCTCAGCCATTGCGTAAAAGAGCCCATTATTCACTGCAGTGGGAAGAAAACAAACCACAACATAAGGACAGTGTGAATGCTGGGGCACCAGCGATGCCTTTTTACCTCTAATAGGAACACTTTCCACAGGGCTTTCGTCCTGGCTGTCCTCTTCAGTACTTTGTAGTTCTGTAAGAAAGGGAAGCGCATAGTGAGAAGCAGTAGCAGGGAGGAAGGGAGTCTAGGGATAGAAATGGGAATGGGGGGTCTTTCTTTAGCTCTGAATAGACGGCTGTATGAAAACTGGGCTGTGAGGGATTCATAAAAAAGCTCTATGGTGAAATTGATTTCTTTCATAAAAGGGAAGTTTTAGTTCTCTGCAGAGGTGGTTCAAAAAAAAAAAGCAGTAGTCTACATTTGTTCCTATTAATGGCCTTGTTACATATTACTGTGCAAAGACAGACTTAACTCAGTGTGGAATGTTTTGGAGGTTTGCGGGAAAGTACTTGCAACTGTAATGAAACTAAACCACTTGCCAAAAGGAGAGTTTTTGATTGTTAGAAAATGCAGCCATTCTTCCATAACTAATTTAACCAAAGCCCAGCATTCAAATATTGTAGGCTAATTAGGATTTTCTTAGTGTACTCACACTGATAATCTTCAGTTACCTTGAATCCATTGCCTTTGTACAGGCCTGGCAGGCTTCACATCACAGTCAGCTAGGAGAGAAGGAGGACCACATGAAGAAGACAAGTCACTCTTGTCCTCTGCTGAGGGGCACTCCTCACTGGACCGGGACAGAAGTGTCCTCAGCAGCACTTTGGCCTGCAAGCAGCACAAATTAAAACCACATTCTTAATTGTTCCCATTTTGTGAAGGAAGTGTCAAATTGAACTCTCGCCGATTAGGCAAGTCATTTACTTGGCCATGGCTGCTCGCACAGAGGTGCAGTTGTAGTGTGTGTTCAAACGCCAAGAGAAAATAACTTCAAATTCTCTCACTCGTTTAACCAAAAAATGATTATTTCGCACACTTTCACTCCTGCTCTCCCTCTCAATCACACTTTTTCTTTTTTTTTGCTCTCCCTCTCTTCTCATCCATGAGATTAGAGAAGCGCCTAAAGAATGCAATCACCCTGGCGTTAATGTGCAACACGTTCCACATATCTCCTCTCTTGGCTGAGAGGATTGAGACAAACTGCTCTCTTCCTCCCTCTCCAGCTCATTTTTATCTCTGGGGAGATGAGGATACACAATTAAGAGGAGCTGTTCCGGGAGATGAGGAGCAGGGAGATGCCACACACCGATTTCCTTTCTCTCCTTTTTCCCTCCCCCATATCAAATCCTGCCATCATCATCTCTCTTTTGTGATCAAAGACTGCCTCTCAGCCTCAGATGGCCATTTGCAACTTTTAATGAGCACTAATATGGAGGGGATGATCAGGAGGATTTTGACAGTGACAAACTTTAAGTACATTGTAAGTTGTTATCAGTAGGTCGCAGTGAAGATTGGCAATGTACACGCTTTCATTTTCCGAGAGGGGAAGAGACGCAAACACATGCCAATCTGAGCTTGCCACTTGGTATTTGATGCTGCTGCACAATAAAAACTGTCTTGATCCTTGTCCCCGATATCCGTCTTTGTTCTTTTTTTAGATTTAGTCAAATGTACCGGGAGTTGAGGGCTCTCGCAGACCCACTGCATTTTAAATATCAATGAATGCAACTGTTAGCACTTGAATATTCAAAGGGCCTCTTTGAGTGTGTGCATGCGAGCTGCATGCTCCCATTTGTCGGAGTAGCCAGGCTGTGTGGCAAGACGTGAATGGAAATTTCTGTTTTCTCTTGTGTGTGGAGAGTAAGCTGTTGTATGAGAGGACAGAGAGGAGAGAGAGAAAGAGAGAGAAAGAAATAAAGGGGGAGATGGAGAAATAGAGGGAGGGAGAAAGAAATAGATGGAGTAGATGGAGTGAGAATGAGGGAGATAAAGGGAGAAAAAGATTTTCACTCAGGCTTTTCCTGATGCACTTGGACACAATGATGGAGATGGCAGTACCTCTCTTCCCTTTGTCAGTTCATATTTTCAAGAGGCTCTACAGTCTCCCTCTTTGCCTCTCTCATTGCGTCTGGGACACTGGAGCAAGATCTCCAAGCCACAAGAACCCGCACAAGATGAGTCAGCAAAAATTAATAACACAAAAAACCTGCATGCATATATATATATATATGATCATTCCCGCACATACAATGGTACATTTTCTGAAAAAGTGGGATTCCTGAAAAATCTCTGGGGCTCTAAGTGTGAATATTCAGTGTGGTTTCTTTCTTTGTTTAATTGAGCATGATCTGCACAAGGTCAATGAGTGGGAAATTTAAAATAATCCTGTCTGTTGTGGAGAAGGTCCAAATGGCTCCCTCATTCAATCGGACCCAGCTGATGGCTATACTTTTGGCTAATACCAAATTAAAAGCAAGTGTTTCTCCGATGAATACACCACATGAGATGAAAGAAGCCAAGCAGAGGCTGTAATTTGCGATTAGCGCATGGGTCAGGATTTCCCTTCTGTCTAGGTCAACGTGTGGAGCAATCTGATGAGTAGGCAGGCAGGGCTTGGTTTCAAACACCAGACACAAAGAGGGCACTCAGTACCAACAACAGCCCCCTTTAAAAACATGCAAAGAAACAGCAAAAGAAAAAAAAACACTGGGCTTTTTGGAAAGAAGGAAAAAGAAGCCATTTTTCCCCCGTCGTCATCTGTGTGTGTTAAAGCCTGCTTGCTTTTGGGACTGGGTGTCTATCAATTGCAAGTGTGTGACCTCCTGTTTGTTTGTGTGTGTGTGTGTGTGTGTGTGTGTGTGTGTGTGTGTGTGTGTGTGTGTGTGTGTGTGTGTGTGGAGGCAGTGTACGAGACTCCGACGCTACCTGGTGGCTGTAGGTGGCATGGCGCTCCAGCAGCAGCGGCGTGAACAGCTGGACCAAGCGCTCAGTGTTGAGGACACGGCGCTCCTTGAGCAGAAGGGCGTGCTTGAACCAGCGATCCCACAGCCGAGCGGCATCAGGAGGGAGGCTGGTGCTGTGGTGAGGGGTGGGGGTGGGATTGGTTGGAGAGAAAGAGGAGGCTTTCTTTTTGAATACACAGTAGGACATCTGAAAACAAGCCATAATTATACCTCCTTGCAGTGAAATGGTCTTTGATTATCAAAAAAACTGAGGAAACTGATAAGTTTTACTAACTTCAATTATGTGAAGAAATTAAAATATAATACATTTCAGCACAATTTTCCCCCATTCTCAAAAGGCTGCTTTCTATGCCATCTTGAGGCACTTTAGAAGATAGAGATCATTAATGAATTCCAGTTAACACTGAATAGACAGAGACAGCAATATACAGGAATCTCCTAGTTGAAAACTGGATAAAAGGTCGAAGAACCAATGGGCATTTCCACAGGAAAGAGACTGACACTGCTAGATGTGTTTCTTTGGACTGAGTATAGAGCAGGAAAGGTCTCATTGAAATCAATAGAGTAGTGAAGCAGAGCATGGATTTGGCTCAGAGTACAACTACTCATTATCCAAAGGACTGGAAGTCACAGATAGGGCATTTTAATTTACTCATGACATTCACCGATGCAGTGTTACTGCACGAGGTGACACTAAAGATGACCTTTACATTTGTGGACAAGGGAGACTGTATCGAATTGTAGCGTGCAATATCTCAGTGACTGTTGAACTGCGTGCCCCCTCCCCCACTGTCTGGTCATATAAAGAAAAAAAAGAAAAAAAGAAGAAAATGCACAGGCAGCTCTCCTCTCTTTGTCTAAAAAGTAGAATTCACCTTTACTGTACTCCGAAAAGAAGAGAAAGGTCTATTGAACTCTGCAGCTTTCAGCACATTGATATTTGTGCTCTGAATTGTAACATTATGGCACTATTTATTATGGAGTTGAACATGTCATTGTGACACATAAAAAACACACTATATACAACACTATACCACAAACAATGTTTTATTATATAAATATATATTTATTTTCTTTTTTCCAGGATTGCAGAAGTTGCAGTTTGTTAAAAATTTAACATTTTGGAAACAAATTAAGTGAAAAACAACATTACACGACTGGTGCAATTTTTTTTTTTACAAATAATGAAACCTGAAAATGCAATTGAGATACTTTTTACAAACCCACAATCCCAAGATTCATACAGCTGAAGAAAAAAAACTAAATAAAACTAAGGAAAAAACACACCATCATCAGTCTTTGGTGTTGGACTCACAGAGAAACCAGGAGCCTTACCTTATTTCATTAGGCTCAGGGCTCGACTGGTGAGAACTCACTAGGTCCTGTGGTAGCAGGCATCCCTTTGCTGTGCTCCATGACAACCTCTGAAGCCCATGAAGGACGACTGCTCCGCATGCTTCAAGGTCCTCGTCATTCAAGCCCGCTCCAGCGTTACAAAGGCTGCCCAATATATAGAGAGCAGTCAGCTATTGCCATGGAGCACTAGGATGTTTGCATAGATGGGGATAAGTATATACTGGGTTCAAAAAGAGTGAAAAAAGCTTCCTTTGCGAGACATTTATCCGCACTTTACAACAAGAACTCCAATTATGGTAAATTAATCATGCTATGAAATATAAAAGGCTTATGAAAAATAATCCCAGTCTAATGAAACAAATTCGCCATCCTCAATCTCCCTGACTTCCAATAACAATTCAACAGGGTGGTTACTATAACAATCCCCTGTGTTTGAAAACCCGTCAGAAATAAAGACGTGTGCATGTCGGTGATGACACTTCATCTAAAGTGAGAGCCCTTGGCAGAAGGATAATATGTTTTCCTCATCTGCACAAACTGTTCCATGGCCATAACATAAGTATACATGGCATTTAATTTAAACAGGGAGAGATAAGATAGTAAAGTCTGAAGAAAAACAGCAAGGATATACCTTATAAGTCTATTGAGTTGTCCTTCATCAACTGAAGAATCCCCATACACATTGGTCCGCTCATCATGGAATCGTCCTTCGATGCTGTCGAGCAGATTAAAGAGTCCTTCCTGGGAGAGACTAGAATAAACATTACCAATTAATGTGGTGAAAGGAAAAATGGAGGAGGACATGTGATCAATATGCCTATTTGTAAAAAAAAAAAAAAAAAAAAAAAATCTGTAATACATTTTTCAAGGCAATTTCCTTGACACACTCAAGGACTGCTCGAGGAATCTGATCATTAAAATGCTGGCCCCACTATACAAGACTACAAACAATTCAAAGCTTGTCTGTTAATGGTGCCACATGTAATGACGGGTTGTGTGACAAAGGTTGAGAAACCTGGCATTCAATACTAGAGCTTAGAGAAACAGCTGTCAACAGCTGCAGTAAAACTTCAAATAAGCTCTGTATATAGCTGATACAGTTAATGGCAAAATGAATTCATTATAAATATGTAATATTATTATCAAAAAAATAAACACATTTTTCTGTACCATTAGTGTTACCACCAACTCACACTCAACAGTGCAAGGAAATAGGTTCCAAAACAAGAGGGGCCTTTAGATGATTTCTTTTGGTGAGCGATTTACACTTTAATCTGGTCCTGTGTGAGGCTGCAAAATGAGAAATGGATGTCTAATGCATGTGGATATTGGGAATCCATCTCTTTCTCGAGCATTAAGCTCTGAGTGGCCCTCATTGAATTCTCCCAGAAACCCCAAGCCGAGAGATCCTGAGCCCCCCTACATAAAAGGGGCCAAAAAGAATTTATGACAATCTGTAATGGGCTCCTGGGTTAGGGGTCAGCAAACAATTGCTCCCTCTTTTTTGCAGGTTGTTTCCTGGTAACATCCTGATTAAGCTAGCAGCTTGAATTATATCCATGACATTCTGTAGTGTGCAATCCGTCTGTGCTAAGTCCTCTTCAGTGTGGCTGAAGTAGCATAGGCAAAAGCTGTCTTTTTTTCTCTCCCTTATCGTCAGTGTGGGCCTTGAAATAGTCATCTTTCTCTTTCCACTTTATTTGTCAATGCTCTTCAAAAAGAGACCTTTAGAGAGGGAGAAAGTGAATTAGTTGTGTTTTTCTGCAAACCTCTCTCTCTCTCATTGTATTGTTGCCAGCTTTCATGTCAAGGTCTCCAACCTCACTTTAGATGCTGCTGTTGTCCGCATGTCGACATCATCAGGAGCGTGTTGTTAGTTAGGAGGAAGAGGTCAGCCTCTCTGCAGCGATATTGCTCTACAGTGTACAGTACCGACTCTGGGGTGACTTACCACATGGAATGGCCTCACCGTTGAGTGATTGGTGTCAGGAGAATCTCACCATGCTGGCAAAGACAGCAAATATAACACACAAAGGAATGGAAAAATAGACCACAAGTAATACCAACACACTGAGCGCCGCTATTTCAAGACTTGCATTGGATTTTTAAGAACCCAACTTTAATTGTATGACATGCCGTCCCTAATCGAGCAGAACCATCCTGCAGTTCAGGGACGACATATTTAAAGAGCAGGACACTGTGAGGGCATTATGATGAGTCTCGAAGAAGAGACCTGAAGGATATTTCAGTCGTATGCTCACCCCAGCCACGCTGGAGGAGAAATATAATGGGATAATCTAATGAATTGGCCAGGCTTGTTTTTCCTGACTGTGAGCTGAATGGAGGGAGCAATATAAACTCTAACCTTAAAAGAGAGAGAGAAAGGGATAGAAAGAGTGAAAAAGGATGGAGGAACTTTACATCAAAGCCTCTGGTTTTCTCCTCATACACAGAAGCCCTCTGTGTTAACAATGAGTGCTGTAGCCCTTGCCATCGGGTACCCGGCACAGGCTAACTGCAGATCTTCTTGAGGTCAAAATATAAACAGTATAGTAGACCATACAAACATTAACAAACAAACATGCTACACTCTCAGAGAGAAAATCAAATCCCTCATACTAATATTGATACATTTGAGTCTTTTTTAAAATAAAGCATATGAAACTAGTTAATGCTCCGAAATTTGTATTTGTAGCTACATAAAATAATGTGTTTGTTATGACCAAATGAGCAATTGGATTCTTAATCTAAAAAATAAAGCATACAACTGTAAACAAGCAAAATATATGGAACTATATGGAACCCAAGGACAGAAACAATACAACATTTAAAACAGAGGTTGTCCCTGAGAATGTGTGAAAGAAAAAAAATTACACAGAAAATAAAGTTTTCTTCTTCTTTTTCAAGAGCATAAGAGGTCCTGGTCATAAAATACTGTATATTGTAGGGAAACTGCAGAGGCTGTGGAAGCAAACATTCACATGGGATTTTCTGTCGCTCTAACCCCATCCAAAATGATCCTTCAACTCAGAGGCCATCATCACGCTAAGGATTTGTGGCTGTAAGTGCTGTCCACATGCCCACCCTCCAGAACACTCTATGGTGCCACAAATTTCCTCCTCCACTGGGGACTGCCTGAGGTCTCTCAAGCAGAAAATTGCTCTGTTACAGCATTATCTTGGATTATGGCAATATTGTTGGTGACAGGTCCTGAGCTCTTCCTATAAGATGCATCACTGCCACCACCGCAGCTGCTGCTGAGCTACAGAGAGCACGGTGGCATGGACTGTGACTCCCACAATCCTCTCTGTCAGCCTTAGATGTGATGGTGGAAAGGAGGACTGTGCAGTGTCTTCCCCCGCTCCTATCATTAATAGCCCTCTGTGGTCCAGCACGGCCATGCAGAACATTCTCCTTTCTTTGCTTGCTTAGCTTTAAATCTTGTATTGTGCACATTTTAACAAAAGTATGTGCCATAAAACAATTAAAATGTTAGTGCTTGTCTCCCTACTGAGTCACCTTGAAAATTCCATACAACAAAGTAAAGTCATACGTATTATACCTTTCCAAGGTCACTGCTGAAGATGTGTTCTTGGACCCATCAGAGTGGAGGGATGATTCTGGACTGTGCTGATTGTGATCTTCACTCCCTCCAGAAGTGGCATTCCTCTTAGGTTCCACACCCTCTGGTAGATCCTCCTCCTCCAGCTCAGATTGTGTGAGGGAAATGGACAGGTCACTAGCACTGCTCTCTGACAACTGCACATCAGAACTTGCTGTGCTGACACATTCACATTTACCTGAATGTAAACACAACACAAAGCATCACTTGGTGATCACTCAAAGGGACAAAATAAAGTGATTTTAAAGGCAATAAAAAGATACAAGGTAATAAACAAGGAATAACGTTTTCAAACCTGGTGTGTCTTTTGCTTCTTTTCCAAAAGTGGTTTCAGGCATCAAATGGTTAAGACCTCTCTCTCCAGCTTCCATTATGAGTGGCTGATGAGCCACTTCTTGGGAGTTAGTGTGGTCTGCAGGGGAATTCTTAGCCCTGATGGGGCCTCGGCTGCTGGGAGACGGATTCTTCTCAGGCGCTGTCAAGGTCACCAGAGGTGAAGGTTCTTGCTCATCATCACTTCCAAAAGGCACACTGCCAGCTGTGCCTGTTAAGGCACAAACAGATGGGAGCACCGCCATCATT
The DNA here is from genome assembly GCF_002814215.2 of Seriola lalandi dorsalis. Taxonomy (NCBI): domain Eukaryota; kingdom Metazoa; phylum Chordata; class Actinopteri; order Carangiformes; family Carangidae; genus Seriola; species Seriola lalandi. The sequence continues at coordinate 69,703 of NW_019524956.1, read as the reverse complement.
CTTTCATGTTTGTCACTCAAATTACAGCCATCAGGGGAATCGTTTGAGCCTGAAATGTCATCTGATAAATGTGCTCGGTTGCTGGTGGCATCCTCTCCGCCAACTCTGAAGTCCTTCAAAAGGCCACTTGGTAGACGTTCGCGGGATTGCATGCTGTGATTGGGTGAACGATGTAATGCTTGGTGTGAGTGTACACTTGTGGTGCCAGCTTCAACGTCAGACCCTCTGGAGGTCTGGTAGTCCATAAAAATCACTGCTGGTGATTGTGTAAAATTCTTAGCTGCATGAGAGACAGAGCTGTCTTGGTGCTTTCTACGCACAGCTTTCATCTGTAAATGTGAAAGAGAAAAAAAAAGAAAAACGTTCATTTCTGGCAATTGAACTTTCCATTACCTCATAAAAATGATTCATTTCCAGGCATAAATACACTTCTACTAAATGTTTTCCCTGAATTTCTTGCTCAGTTTAAATAAGTCTATTTTTAAAGAAATTCAACTCAAGTATATTAACTATCCACTCTACAGTTTTGAATAAGTGTGGCTTATTTGGGCCAAGGTCAGATTTCTTTTCACAACATCTTTCATAAAAATGTCTCAGGATCAATGTTTTAACTTTTAATCTTATTAGAAATCCTTTAGACAAGTTTTGATTCATGTCTGCAATGTCACCGGGGGGTGGGGGTGGGGAGAGAAGCAAAAAAGCCTCCCTCCAAACATAATAACAAAAAGCATGGCTTCTGTTTCTTTTCTGATAAGCGTCTTAAATACCAAACAGTTAGCTGCTTAATAACATTCACTGTAAACCATGCAGCCTGCCCAGCAGATCCACAAAGTAGGTAAAAAAAAGAGGAAAAGTTAATTTCTTGGCTGAGTGATTCCATCGGTAGCTGCAGGGCAAAGTAGAAAGTGTTTCACTAAAGTAGCAATTGATTCTTCTATCAATCTGCGGCACGCGTGTGCTCTTCCAAGGAATGTATTAAATATGAAAATCATATCCCGTTATCATCTGTCTCCAGCTTTCAGCCCGGTAAGCTTCCCTTAATGAATGCTGCAGCCTGAGGGACATGCACACTGCAAGCCAATGGCTTGTATGCATAATGGAGTGACGGTACCATTTTGCTCATTACAATATCGACAGGCTGAGGGGGGTTTTGCACACAGTTACAAGTGACTGCTCTAGACAGCATGCTCCAAGTTATTATGAGATGTCTTAGACATTTCATCTAAAAGAGCTTTAACTGCTTTAAGTGAAGGGAGAAAGCAGCTATGGGCTTGAACTACATCGCTTGTACAGATGCACCAGCTAGGATTAGACACCTGTGCTATTATAGATACACAGTTTAAATGTAGACTCCTCTACAGACTTACCAGGAATAATGTCTACTTTCCTTTGTTATTCTAAACCTGAAAACACAGCTTGATAGAACTGAGATTTGCATAAACCTTGTAAACATTTCAAAAAAGAAGGATCCAGCTAAAAAAAAAAAACCCCAAAAAACAAGTACCGTTTTTCCTTCATACAACAAAATGTGTAAAAACTCACCCACACACACAACAAAAGTAATACAATACATAGTCAAAGATGTGGCGTGTAAAATACATGCTTATGTATTTTATTACTATACTAGTAGTATACAATTTATATTGCACACACTAGCCTTACCTTTGCTGCTTCAAGATCTTTCTTCATTTTCTTCTTTTCTTGCATACATTTGGAAACATTTTTGAAAAAGTCAGCCTGCAAAAAACGTAGAGAAAGAATGGATGAACGCATATGCAAGGACAGACAGACAGACAAACAGACAGACAGATCACTTGCTGTGCATTCTAAATTAATAGTGTGAAAAAAAAATGCAGAAAGATGATAGTCATAATATTTGTGACAGGTAAACTGACACTACATGCCAACGCTAGGCACTGCTTGTTATAATGCTGTGATAGTGCTGTTGAATATTATCTGTATGTGGTATAAAAGCAGAGTGTATGACAGCAAAAGTGACAACATCAAGCATCAGTCAATCACAAAGCATTTCCCCAAGTGGGTGTGCTCTGTGTAGCTGCTGACCGCCTGTAACATTCTATCTGACCGGCCAGACTAACTGCCTTAATCCCAGCTCCAATTAAAAAAACCTAATGGTCTTGTTAAAGGCACTTGGATTAGCTCAAACATCCCGTACCTCTTCATCAAAACAATAGCAGTTTACAGAGGCAGACCTATTGGAAAAGTCTTCAGAATTTCTAAAGGCTCTGGACATCTTGCACTAGTACTGACCAAGATTAGAATAAAATCAGCAACATGTGTATGTCGACTTCACTTTACTCACTGTCTATCAGAAAACTGATGCTTTTCATTGTATCAAAAAAAAATCAGAGTTAAACCAAAAGAAAAAAAAATATGTGTGACTTCAAAAAATGGAAACAAAGGGCAGCAGGACCACCAAAATAACAACAAACATGTAGGACTGATAAAGCATCAAGAGAAAACAAACTAACTGCTTGAGGGGAGTGAATGACTAAACCTCTGGAGCACTTCAGAGTCTCTATATTGGGCAATTAACTCAGCGAGTCATAATTAGCCAATTTTGTTAATTTGATATTAAGCTGTCAAGCACTGTCGTTGAGTTTTAAGTGATAATCTGACTGGCTCATTGTTTTCTCCCTCATTCATTTGCTTGTCATGATAAATTGCACAGTTTGAGTATTTACTATTGTCACATCAAGCAATTGCAAGCAAATATTTCTACTCTGTTAAAATGACAACATAGCATTAAGGCAAATGTGTGTGAAAATGCTTCATTAGTAAATACACATTCCTTGTGAAAAATGTATTATGTTATAGATCTGAGTTCACTGCTCTTTTACTAAAGTCACAGTACATTTGGTAACCTATTGTTTTTTTTTTTTTTAAACACACAGTATTCAAACATGAATTAATGACCATTAAATCTGATCAAATGTTTTAAGTACAAATACAAGTCTAAACCTGAATTACCCTCAGTGGGTAGAGTGTTTGTTCAGCTTGCGTTTGATATAACTTCATAATGAGAAAAACTACTCCACTGAACAAATGAAATTGTGTGTATACCTGTTGTTGTTGCAGGGGGCCATGGTCAGGACTATATTCTTTCATGCTGATTTCTATGCACTCCACATCTCTCAGAAGCTCAAGGTTTCTCATTTTCGCTCGTGCTTCCCTGTCAGAGATTTCCCTGAGATAACTGCGCAGTTTGGAACACTTTATCTGTGAGCTGAAGGCAGTGGAGAACTATTATTCAAAAGAAATATTATCTAAGAGCATTGTCAAAAATAAGAGCTTGACTTCTCACAAGAAAAGGTTAAGCACAATATGTTTTAAATTTAAATATAATTCTCAGCTCTCATATCAACCTAAGCTTTGCTGTTTTGACCTGGCATGTTAATATTTATGAGAATCAATTTACAATGAAAACAAGACTGTTCTGCTTATCCAAAGAGGAACTGTGCCTATAACACACTTGAGTACAATAGTGATATTTTTGAATAAAGTATTTCATATTAACAGAATTACCTGAACCTTTTTTTAATTTGTCCAAATAAAAATACCAATATCTAACCTCATATATTTAAATGAACACTTAACGTGACAGTCAATGGATAAGAATAATGTAAGGTAAAGTCTTTCTGATACATAATTTGAATAACTTACGTTCTTTTATCAGATCTGGAGTAAGCGAACAGTTCTCTCTCCAGTTCCAGCCTCCGCTTCTCCCTGCACACACAAGTAAGAGAAACTGTCACCCACACACAGCATCTCCGTTGTTTGCTGGGCTAATTATCAGCAATATTGACGGTACTTATCCAATTACTCATTAACGAATTGTAATGCGTATGCTAATGCTGCATCAAGGTACATACAAAAAAGCACGAGCTTCATGGGAACTCTTGTACGCTTTGACGCGAACGCTAATGTTTCTCAGTTGTGTGACTTTAGCTTTCCATTCATTTACATGCAAGACCCACCACAACATTACTGTTGTTAGCTACAGGTAGCGTCCGAGGTAAACAGGCTAATGAACTAGCTAGCTATACGGTATCTCTGTCTAGCTAAGTAGCTAGCTTAATGTCTCTGTCGCAAGCGGCAGCAGGAGGCTAACTGGCGGCAAACACACAACTCGAGCCCTCGTTTCTACCAGGCCGTGTTCGCGTTAACAAAATGTATTGAAGCCTCACCTTTTACTCATGCTTTGCTGAATTGATGTTATCTTTTCATAATAATTGTCCTCGCTGTGAGTCATGCTTGGCATTTTTCGCTCGCTTTGGCACTGCTGCAGCGCCGAGAGGAAGGAGGCGGAGAGGGAGAGGGAGAATGGTGGCTGGTGTTTACGGTGGTTACCATGAACACCGCTTCCCAGAATTCCCTGCTCATAAACACAGAAAACACGTGGTTCGGGTATGCGCGCGAGCTCTGCTCAGTACTGCTCTTTTAAAATGAACCGTACACCGTAAAATTATGCTGTGTACAACAAAAAGAAATGGACTGGCTGTTACGAAAATTCCTATTAAGTGTCGGGTAAGGAAAACTAGTGTTATTCACCAACAACTATTTCATGTATTTACATAAATAGAGCCCCCCCCCCCTCCTTTTTTTAAAATAGTATGAAACTAGCTTTAATTTCCCACATACCTGTGCTTAAATGTAATTTATTGCTTATTATGTTAAAGTTATTTTACACAAAATGTAGCAAAAGAAAATTAAGCATAAATGAAATAGGACACAGTGCACCTCATCACACAGAAAAGCCTACCATTTGCTGACAAAAAAGTCTAACTGTATGTCTGTAACCTGACTGGGCTAAATACCAGTCATCAAAAGGCTTCCTTTGCCTTTATTTGATAAGCTTCCCCCTCTCTATCAGATACAGATTGATGTCTCATTTGCTCTGATGGCTACTGATCTTGTCTTGCATTATCAAAGTTCACCACTGACAGTTCTTATAATGTCATGTTTTGACAGCAGCACCAAGTAATTTTGTCAAAGTGACAACACTACCTATCCTTGGTGGGATTCTGAAATTCCCAGCCCCTCCAAATGCACACCCTAATCAAGCAATTTCCCCAATTCCAGTCCCATCAAATTGCTCTTTAGCTGTTGAACTGGGGAGTTTTGTTGTCCTTTTCTAATGCTAATCTACCCTATTCAGTATCTCTCTATGAGGCTATTTGTTGTGAAATAAATCCCCTTGTTTGCCTCCTGCATGTATAATTGATATTGTTGCCAGGCTTTTTGTTTGTGCTGTGGAGAGCTGAAAGGCAGTACTTTGGAGGTGAAGAAGAAAATGAGATTTGCAACATTGCTGTTTCAGCTGAGTTCAGCAGAGGTTGATGCCAGTGATCGACCTTTGTTGTATGTCATACCATGCATTCATGATTATTTTCAGCAGATTATGGTTCACAATATAGAAAACATTCACAGCCACTGTTTAATATGCTTGTGTTGCTCTTCCTCACTTTGTGTCTCAGGCAGAAAACTCATCGCTCAAGATGTACTGGCACCATGTGTGAGACTGCATCAGAAATAAAGATACTTCAGCTGTGGTGAAACGCCTGGACTCGACTTGTTACTTAATACAGGTCGGTGAAAATGATGTCAGTCACTTTGCATAGACGAATGCATAACAAAACTACAGGGCTCACAAATTATGTGTGTTCTAATCTATATATCTCTTAAACAACATTAATTTTAACTCTGCAGTGAATTATCTACAGTATAGTTCCTTCCTATTTAGAAAAAAAAACATATATAGCCCAAATGGTGCAAAATAAAAACAGTTTTGATGATAGAGTAGGTATAGTCTTTCCAAGTGTTTATCAGTAAAAACAAAAAAGTGCCCTGCATACATTTTTCAAATCTTACTACATGAATGGCCGGCACTGAAAATATTATTTTTCCTATTTGTAGTTTTATACAGTGTTTCTGCACTGTTTCTCCCTGCTGCTTCTCTGAAGTCACACAATGTGTATGGCCATTGATATGCCCTAACAGAGGTCACAATTTGCATGAGAATTAACAGCTAGTAAATTAAATTGATATTCAGTGCACATCTCCGTTGAATCCTTCAGACCTTTGTTCCCCTGCCTGGCAGAGCCCATGTTCAGCCCCTAGCTAGTCAGAAACATCTGTGCAGTTAATAATTTGATAAACAGCTTACACAAATGCTAAATTATCTTCTCCACCCCCTCCCCTTTTCTTCCTCCCCTTGTGTGAGACTTGGAACAGTTGGCGCACCTCTCTGTGGTGTTGGGTTTATCTGTCTTTTGTGGCTGTTCTTCCACAACTCTGGTTTTCATGGCTCTCCCTTCACTCCTTTCACTATCACTTAGATACTGAAGCAGTGTTTGGGGTTAATGCAAATCCTCAATTCTCATCTATGAAGAAAAAAGGTATAGGAGTTGCCTATTGTTAGGCAAGTTTAAAATGAACTTAGTCTGAACATTTGTTATTCATTCATAGTTCTGTCTGAATAGCATTTACAAAAATGTTGAAGAAGAACTGTGACATTTATCAACACATTTTAACATTTACAATGCCATTGTGCTTCCATTCAGTTAAAGCCCATTGTTTGCCCAGAACTCAGGTGACTCCCTGTGAAATTGCAAATTAAGGTCTGACATATTTTTTCCAGAGTGCATTCTACATCAGAGTGCAAAAGCTTTCAAGTTCCATGTGTTAATTCAATGGTCACTTGTTTCTATAATTGGCTGATACCACTAGCGAAAGAGATTTGACCGGGCTTTTATAATCGTTTCAAAAGGGAGGCACTTGTAGTTGGCACAGGTATAGTTTGATTTTCACAAAGTTATATTAAAAAGATTAGATGTGTCCAGATGATGATATTAGTAGTATCTGTTCGAAACCAGGACTGATTAAAATTTAAACAGGATACAAAATATCACAGTTTAATCCTTATATGTTTGTCGGTGTGCGCACATGTGCCTGCATGCCTGCATACAGTTTATTTGTGTGTCCATGTTTTGCGAGTACGTTTTTGTCTATGAGAGGACAGCAATTAGTTAAGTGCTATCAAGTGAATGAAAAGCTGCAACAAATCCCCTTTATAATTTCATGGAAAAGAAAGCTGACAAAATAGAATGGGATGGAGGGGAGCTAGTTTCCAATGCTTGCCTTTTCAGTCGTGACTTAAGAAGAAATTGAACGCCAAGAGGCTGTGCTAAGCTGTGTGAAAATACATTGTGTAAAAAATTTTTCAGATGTAGAGTTGTTTCTTAAAACGTACATTTTTTCTCTGTAGATGTTGTCTCTTGTATCACTAAAGATAAGTGAGGAGATCAGATTCACCATGATGCTGCACTTGTTGGTTATTTGAATAAACATCAGGGCAGTCTCGAGTGCTGTCTGAGAGCACAATGCTTCAGTGTGGTTTTAACAAAGAGTCCCAGGTCTAATGACAGTGGCCTGTTGTTAGTGCACGCACGCCTTGTGATGTCGTAGTTTGCATTCTCCATTTTCTTTCTTTCTTTTTTTTTCATTCTTTCTTTTGGGCATCTGCAGCTGGTGTCATCCAGACTCTTTGCGATCATTTTCACAGGCTCATGGACCACTGGCAGTTCCTGTCAGTGTGTGAGAGAGACAGAAAGGAGAGGATCATCTCTCAGTTTGACAAGAGTTTGTGGAGTCTGAGAGTTTGACTGACAGCTGATAGCAGGGGTGGTGTTGCTCACAGCAGCGAATAAGGGCAACGTATGTGGTTGTCAGATGATGAGATTCATGTGGGCTGGGCTGTTCTGGGTCAGATGTCTGACAGCCAGGGCTTGATGTTTGCTCCTGTAGTGGGCCTGGTTGGTTACACTGATCCCTGGTCTTGTTAAGACAGTGTTCATTCACCTCCATCTTTACCAGCTTAGGCTTGGTGGTAGTGAACTGGCTATCACGCAGCGGATGACTTGCACAGAAGTGACTCTATTACTTATGCTGAACTAGTGGGTAGTTTGTGTGGTTGTTGGTCTTGTCTCACTGTGTGTCAGTATCCTGTGTTTTGAACTTATGTATACCCAGGTTTTCAGTGTTTTAAAGCAATATCACACATGTATAATGTAGTAGCTGTGGGCCTTATTCACTTTCCACCTTGCAGCATAATTGTAAAAACACTGCATATAGTGGAACTGCAATGATGGTAGAGGTAATCAGCAATTTTCATATGGTGTGTTGATTTTAGAAAAGTATGCCACCAAGATCTGTAACTTTATGTCTGAAGGATGAAAACAGCCTGGAATAGACAGCACCTCTTTCTACACCCAAAGAGCCAATCCAGTGCTGGATGGCCCATTTGACCCAATCCTCCAGGAGAGGCCCACAGGGCACATGTCACATCCACATTAAGGCATTAGGGAATGCTCTATTTGTTTGCGTGCGGGGCATCCTCTCCTGTCTCTTCCATGGGTCACACTCGGTTGACACTTTTACTGGATGTCATTGCGCTTTTGTGGGTTTCGTCTTCCAGGTCAAATTATCCTTCAATTTGAACTGAAATTGGGACTAGCAGAGGCAAGGATCAGCTCGGGCCCTGGCCCTCTCCTCTGTATTAAGCCATCACAGTGTTGTAAGGCAAGCTCATATAATGAACCTTGTCACCGCTACCACTGCACCAATATCCCCACAACACAGCGTGCATATTGATTGCAGATTGTGAGTGCGAGAACATGTGTGCATGCATGTGTGTATGTAATGTATGTGTGCATGCTCGCGCAAGTTCACCTTTTCCTAGCAAGGAGCAGGGGAATCGTGTTACTCTCTGACTGATTAGAAAGCTCATGCATAGGAAATCACGACAGAGACACTGCTCCCCATCTGCCCGCAGTGCAGGTGAAAACAATTTACACATCGGCAGGCTAATGGATACATTCATAGGGAGCACAGGCAGAAGGAGAGAGGGATTGAGGGGGAGAGGGAGAGAAAAATGAAGAGAGAAAAAGAGAGGGGTTGTAATGGGCCCAGGCCAATGCAGGCCAGTGGCCCTGCTCATGCAGCCAAGCCAGATAGCAGCGTATCAGATAACACATAATCACCAGGGTCAGGGACTAATGAATGCGGTCGTGGCCCACCAGAGCAGGCTTTTGCCCGCGCTAAAGACACTTGTAAACAATTCGGCTGGGTGAAACATGGCAATAATATGTTGATTCAGCAGGTAATGAGGTTCTCCCTGAATCCATACCCCCGGCTAACCCCTCTCCCAGGTGGGCCACTGAAGAGCAGCAAGCCAGGTTGGTGAGCACACACCTCTGCCGATGACCTTTCCATGGCAGTAAGGACACGAGGCAGTCTGAAGAGGACTATTCTCGTATTGCACAAGGCGCTGAGTGTCAGAACTTTCATTCGCAGCAAGCAAATGAACAGGCAGGCGCTGCATGCTAATGAGCGGCAGGCTATTTTCCACCTTTTTTATCTGCACATTATGCTCTTGACTTTGGAGAAGGTGGGAATTAGGTTGGACCTCAGTGTCAGGCTGCCTGATGGCTCCGCTCAGGAAAAACTGGTAATTGAAGCCGATGGCTGCCGCGGAGGAGGTCTGAATTTGGAAATAAACAGTTTCAAGCACTGCACGTCATTTCTATAGAGATGACAGGGGGAATGGAAATGAGCTGTCTGGATCTAATGTGCTTTCGCAGCAGGGAAAAAAGGGGCCATCTTTCAGATAACAATTCCACTCATTAGGACTTCAGTGCCACCGTAATGACAAGAGACCAAGTTGCTAAATTCAGAGAGGACAATTAGGAAATGCTGGCACCCAGACAAACCAAGTAAACAAGGACACATGGCTCAGAATTCGACATATATTGTGCTTTGACATTGTGAGATGCATCTGATAGCTTTCAAGGGTAGTTAAAAAGGGAAAAGCAATAAATTGCCTCCTACTGGGTAATTCTTGTCACAATAGTAACTTCGTCATTATTGCTTGTTTATTAGCATAATGGGAAATAGACCAATTAATTCGCCTCTCATTGGTAAAGTAAGTTGTTTATGTTTGATTCAATGCTTATTAAAGGGGAATGCCTCAGATTAAAAGCATGTTTTTCATGCCTTGCAGTTTGGATTCAAAACTAAATTGTGCTACTATAAAAGAAAGCATCTGGATGTACAGTAGAATAAACATTGTATTAGCAATTTCATCTTAAATTTTCTATGTCACTGTCCCCTATTCACTCACAGTTTACAATTTGGGTTTGGTGGTTTTTGACCTTTAGCTAGAGTTGTACGTTTGTCATCTTGAAAACAGGTCATGAGCCCATGATAAAAAATATTGTGTAAATAACAAGGACATTTGTTCATCTGTGCATACGAACATATTATATTTGGTGCCAGTTTAACGGCCCCGTTACATATTACCTTTGTTACACAGCATTATATTAAGTAACTGCAGTTTTTCAAGTATTGTAATAACAGATGCTTAACTTTGAATAAGTTGTTGTAGGAACAACAGTAACAAGTGCAACAGTAAACAGACTACATGAGACATTGGTTTCTTGTAAGATCATTTTCTCTTGTACACTCCTTTGCGATTTTGGCAGATGTGGCCTCTTCACCTTCCTCTCACATGGCCCCAATCCAGGGGGTAGCCACAGGGGTACCCCCTGTGGCTACCACCAACTTCTCAGGCTCTGCAATACTCTAGTGTAGTGCTGCCATGTGTGTGTCCACTGCATCTCTCTCCCTTCGGAGCCGCTGCCTCTCCCTATTTTAATTTCCAAAGGATTATCAACAACAATGCATTTCCTCAACAGTTGTGCAAAGTTCTTCCGCTCCCCTCCTACACCAACTCTTCCCATGATTGTCCAAACAAAGACCTGAACCCCAAAATGCAACTTGTGGACATTTGAAGCAGGACTCCATGAGTTGAATGACGGTTTGCTCATTAAAATCTCTCAACATGGCCGCTGGATTGATCTCTCTCACTGCATTAGGGTAAAGAATTTGTTTATATACTTTCAAATGACAGCAGCAGTTAATCTCTGATGCTTTTTAATGTGGCATCAATGTGGCCTGGGAAAAAAATGCAACCTTCCATGGACGCGGCATGCAACCTTGATGTAGCGGGCGAGACCACAGGGGTTTCTGAGACTCCGATAGCCTTCATGCTCATGAATAAAACAGGGGGTTTAGGGGGCTTCCTGTGCAGCTAATTCACAGTGCCGAGCTTCCAATCTGTTTTTATGGTACTTGGGCGGAACAATTTCTCTTCCCCTGCTTCAGGGTTGCATATAGCACGGAGAGCGGATTCTCGGGAGCTCGTACAGGGATAGTAATTTGCCATAATCAGTCATTGTGCACTGGTGAGTTCAGCACAAGCTGAGACACATGATACTTTGTGGTGTTTCTTCAATTTTATGCAAATAAACAAAACAGTACAGCTTCTAAAATTGCCCCTCATTTCTAACATAAAAATGTCAGTAACTGCCAACGCAACTTTTATGTAGCTGTTAGGTATGAAAGATTTATGTATTAGCTAAGCTCTAATATTCTTTTATATGAGCTGTGTATTTAGAATTTGAAGAACTTACATTTTTTTTATAGCAAATCATGGATTACATGGCAATATGGCTTTGAATGTAACCTCTTGCTAAAATACTAGGCAACGCATTGCCATCACTCACTGCAATTAGGAATGAGGAACGCGGTTCTCTTCCTCGTGAGTCCTGTTTGCAGACTCATTACCAGGCCCTGCTGGTTTCTCCAGCACTGAGAGGAAGTTAAACAAAGCGCCACTCACACGCAGCCCCTCTGTGACGACAACAAGCTCCAGACCCATCGCCAAACGCTGAGAAGTGAAGGGCCTGCGAAAACAAACCACTACGACACCCTTCACTCTTTCTTCTACTCGACCGCACCCTGTCATCATCCGAGCCAATCACTAGTGCCTCGAGCTACGTTAAGAACTGAGAAAACAAACCTCCAGGCAATAAAACCCCAAACCTCTCAATCTTAATTCTACCACACAGCTCATCAGATCAACTACCCCCTTCATTACTTAATTGTGATTTAAAATCATAATGTTATAACAAAAAATAAAATGTCATTTTTAATTAGACACATAATGAACTCGTACGGACAAGTGCACACAGATACGCAGAAGAGCTTGAAAACACAGGGGCAGATGTACATATTGATATACTGCGTGTGCGCGCACACACACACATACAGCATACACACACAAGAGGCAGAGGGGACCTAATTAAATGCAGACAGTGACTGTGTGGACTGGCATACAGTGGAGCTGAGCCCCAAGCCGCTACAGCAACAGTTCATCTCGGCCAATTAGATGTTGCATCAAAGCCAGGACAGCCATAAAGTGGTAGGTTCACAGGCGTCATTGTGACATTGTGGTCAGCAATCAGCAATATCCCCTGCTGGGATCTGCCGCCGTTGAAACCATACAGAGAGTCACCTGACAACAGCCAGTGCGGCAGAGGCTGTGTGATCTTCTCCTAATGTGTATATATGACTGAACCACAGGCCTCTGGGATGGAAGTCATGTGATGTTAAAAAATATATCTGAACCCCAAGCGAGTTTGCTGTTTATTCATCCTCTTTCAATCAGAGTATCTGTGTGTTTGAAGCTCACAGTACCTAAGTGAGATGCAACCAAACTAATGATAAAGAAGTAACTACTTTTGTGCAAGTAAATTATAATACAAAACAGTTGAATCCCGGCAGGTTTGCTCATTGCTTTACCCACTGTTTGCCCTGGTCACGGGCAAGACACCCAGTGATTACCTTCCTGCCATGAAGCTTGACTTTCACATTTTCTGATTCAACAGTCCTAATTTGCATGGTTAATTTTCCTATTGACTTCAGTGAGAAAATTGGCTCAGAAAATTAGAAAGGGTTCAAATCTTTTCACCATTGCATTTTTATCCAGCTGTATATTCTGGTCTCCTATAATTGAAGATGAGCATTTCATATAAGCAATGACACAACGATGCCTAGTTTAATTTCTGCCATAAAATTAAATGCATTAGCAAAGATCTCACTTATTCTCCAGTACTTATATCACAGTAGTCTGTCTTATCCAGTGTATATAGCGGTGATCCTACAAGAGCTGTAAAGAGCCAGGAGAATGAGAGCAGATGGAGTGTAGTTAAGAGCAAGTCCAATGTTTAGCCTGTTGATGGGTACAGGTGAGGTGAGTCTCCTGGTCTGTCGGTCTATCTGAGGCTGAGCAGCAGCAGTCTGTCCGTTTCCCTCCTCAACCCTAAAGCCTTGAGTGAGGCGGGAGTCAGCCCAGGATGGGTTTCTCAGGATTAGGAGGGGGTCAGGGCTGGAGTGCTGCCACTCTCCCTCTCAGCAGCCGAGCCACAGCTCCCTCATTATACCTGAGGAGTCAAAACATTACCCATGGTGCACTGGGGCCTCTGGGACAGGCCCATCCCTTGCACCATGCAGGGCCGGGTGGATTCACTACCATTGCAGTGAAGGGGAATATGTGGATATTTTTTTTATGTGTATTCATCATTAGCACATGTTGAGATAGAGTTTTGACTGCTGTTGAGAAATAATTCCAAAGAGCAGGAAACATAATGTTTGAAATTGGTTTTCAGTATTTAAACTTATTATGAGCACTTGAGAACACACACTCATCTTCTGACTGTCCCTCTCTAACATTCTTGTCAATGTGTCTATTGTGGGTCACGAAGTGTATTTCAGCGTATACATGACAAGTGGACCTAGCCTTCACAACACGTAAAGGCATCCATTAACCAATCACATCAACAGCCTTTTGTTAATTTATGTATATTTATTTATATATTTCTCCCTTTACTTCAGTGAAACATAATTACCGATTACGTAATGTTTGGGCCCGGCATGTTGATTACTGTCCAGTGTTTGAAAGGGTGCAGTTCTTAGCGAATTAGAGAATGATTAGTGCATGGCAAATCTACTTCATTCTAAATATGTTAATTAACAGTCTATGCAGTGGGTGCAGTAGTTAAAAGCACTAGTAACCTCACACAAGCTTCAAATGTAACCACACTCTAAATTGCTTGCCGTGGGTTTCTTTGAAAGGCTATATTTAATTAAATGCCATACAGTAGCCATTTCTGGGCTAATGGAACTTATATTATATGTAAGAGATCTGGTGAGGAGTCACTTAACCGTCCATTACGACTGCTGTTTCAGTTCTGTGGCACCGTTTTGTAACCACACGTAAATGATTGGATTTAAATCAGCATTGTAACACAATTTAGCCAAGATCTGTAAATTGAGGGGGTTGTGCAAAGCGATAAGGTGGATTTCATTGATAATACTATTTCTTTTCTTTGCTACATTGCAGTTCAACAATCTATATTACATTATATGTCTGGCAATGATCTACAATAAAGATTTAAAATATTTTTCATTGTATTTTAGATTCAATGTTAGATGAGGACAGACTTGTAAAATCTACAGTATGTAAACACGGGGAACAATCCAGTAAGACTGAGTGGCTCTTCAGGACCACTAACAGAGCACAGAGCCACCTAGTGTTAGCACTCACCACACAATGGACTCCTGTGGTGGCTTCACATCGTACACTGCTTTTACTGTATGGCCAGAAAACACGCACATAAACATGTTAGAGAACGTATCGGCATACTTATATGACACCTGTCAAGAAAATCCAGTCTGGGTTGAGAGAGAAACCCAGGACAACGTGCAGGAAAACATTCTCTTAATTTTTTACAAAAGGTGTGGGCACAGTGTTGTTGGTGAACACTGCAATGTGTAGTATTTTAACTTTTGCACAGTTTCAAGCATAACAAGAAACATCCCCAGTCCTACACACATCCTTGTTTCATTGTGGCAAGCTGCCCCACTAATGTAGCATGGTTTCTCATATCTTGGTTAAGGGTGCCCCCATCTGGCCAACAGCTTACTGATGTGTTCACAGATTGTGTGAGGCAGTCTGGTTGCTCCTTTGCTTCCTCCTACCGCACTCGTTCTTCGCACTGATTCCCATTATGAAGGCTGCTTGTCAGAGAATATGGATTGTTTATGTAAACCTACCTATGCTAATTCTGCATTGACATAAGGTGATTTTAATCCGTTTGGACGTGATAGTTAGTGTTTATAATGCGGAATTTAAGAATATAGAAAAGGAGCTGTGTAAGATTTTTTTTTTTTTTTTTGCACTAGTATTTTAAGGATTTATGACTCTCCCTCTCTCTCTCTCTTCCCTTCACTCTCTCACCTGCACACACTTTCAGCATCCATGCAGCAACAGTTGTTTGAGGGCAGTCCTGGTGTATTGGGTGAAATAAGGGTGGTGGTGTACGGCAGTGGCGGTGTAATTTGCAGCCTTGCCTGAGGAGCTCATTTTCTTGTGTGTGGTCAGTGGGCGCTGGCTGCTGTTCATCAGTATGGAAGTCTATGAGGTGAGGAAAAATTGTAATGATGGACACTGAGCGGCAGGAATCAGCTGCTCAATAAGCCCCCCCTAATTGCTTAGCAACAGTGTTCCAGGGTCTCTCATTTGAGATCAAGAGTTTAGTGGACTGAAGACTTCGCTTTGGAGAAATAGAGCTTGTGCCATTCGATAAGGCGGCGGAGAAATGGGCTCTATCTCTTACTTCCTCTGTGCCCTCCCTCCCATTCCTCCACCCTCCTCTCCTCTCTCTCCTTCTCTTTCTCTCTTTCTCTCTCTGTCTCTCTGCCACCGAACCACCCCCCCAACCCTTTCCTACCAGGATGATTATGTTACCTTTCAACTGCATGATGTATTCAGTTCACTAGATTATTTTCTGTCATCTCAGTTAATTGAATTCTGTCCATCACATATAGATGTTTTCACATTTGCATAAAGGTTAGAGTGGTGAAGAGTGTCAAACTTCAATTTAGACAATGTCACTCAAATAAATATACTGGCCTCTTTCTCTCTCCTCCTCCTCCTCCTCTTCTGGCTCTCCGGAGGTGGGTATTCACGGATTCTGTCTGAATTTAAATAGATTTGTATTCCTGGGATGCGCTGGCTCTCATATACATGTAAATATGAATATGAAAATGACCGGATGGCTCTCTGATATGGGGTGTGTGACCATGCGTGGCTGGGTGTGTGTGAATCTTTTCAATAATCTGCCTGTTGGCACGTGTTTGATTTTATGTGCGTGTCTCTGTCCACATGGTCACCCTCATGGCCGGTTTGTGACACAGAAAGTATGTAGGCATCGCTGTCCTCTACAGAGGCTCTCAGTAAGCACTTCCTCCTACTCCCGTACTCGTTGTCAAGTGCCTCTAACATCCAGCCTACAACTGTCGTGTGAAAATGTAGGACCGCGGTGGGAGGGGTAAGAGAAGGACCTACCCGAGTATAACCTGTAAATGTATCTCTGCAGGCAGACACATGCACATAAAAGCATATTGTTAGGTAGAGGCACATTCATTTTACACACATGCTTCTCCATTGAGATTTTAAAGCAGTTTCTCCATGGCAGCCAATCTGTTAAATGGCTGCGACTGACAGAGGGAAACGGAGCATAATAACATGTCACACAAGGAAACATAGCAAAGAGGGGGGAGAAAAGCAGACTTCTCTGACAGACAAGAAGACCCGGGCCAATTCACATTTAATAAGTGTCCCGGAATATCCAATTATGTTTGCTTTTGAAAATTGATTCATGTGTCTTTAGCAGCAATTTTCATATTAGCCTCTTTCAAATAAGCATCTATTAGGTTTATGTATCACATTGGCATGTGGCGACAGCGTGCAGCCAGAGCTAAAATAAGTCTGTGTCAGTTAGTCAATAAATGGGAGCGTGAAGACGACGGACAGATTAGAGTGCTTATCTCTTTTCATCAGCTCTGAATGCCAGCTGAATTGAAGGTCAATATCTGAGGATTCTCCAGGTGTCTGGAGAGTATGGATTGGCTAGTGCTTGCAGCGCCTCTGTCCGTCTTTGTGGGCAGGCCAGGGCCAATTTCAAATGTGTCATAGCCGCATTTGAGCAGTTACCTGGACAAAACCACTATACATTATACTACATTCCTCTTTAGCACTCCTTCCCCCCACCGCTCTCTTCTTCACTCCTCTTTCTTCCCTCAGCGTCTCCGAGTTCCCTCCATCGGACTAGATATGTCACAGTGTGGGCTTTGTCACACCTTGTGACACATGGTGTGAGTTATCTGCGGAGACTTAGGAAATGTCTGCTGAGAGACAAGCGAAGATGGGTTATTATTTATGATAACATGAAAGACAATTGTGTGCCGATATTGACTGGAAGATTTGCAATCTCCTTTCAGGAATAGACGCAGTCAGAGGTTCAGCAATGGAGAAAACTACTTTTTTGATTGGAAATTAGAGACGACAATTATTGAGGGAAAGTACAAAAGGTGAAAGTATGCCTCCTTTCAATAGGCCATCTGTTTACAGCCATTTTCAAGGTTGTTCATTATTGATTACATCTCTATTTTTCCTTCCAGAGATGCAGTCAGAAAACACTGTAGATAAAGAACTATTTAAAACTCAGGCAGCATACAACTCTATCTGGCTTCTTTTCTCTCCCCTGGTTTGCAATGAATGCAGAGGTTTTTCTTGTTGGAAATGGACAGTGAAAGCCTGATAGGCCGTGAACGGGGCAGATGGCTCTCTGCTCTTGCCTCCAGCTCCCAGTGTTTGTGTTTGAGCTTAGCACTGTGTTCAAACTCTGAAATCACACAGAAAACAGTTGATAAAACAACATTGGCACTCGTGTGGTGCCATATATGAGCGTATGCAGAATGCGTCCAGGTGTTTGTGTGTGCAGCTAAGGTTGGTTATGAGGCCATGGAGGTGGCGTTTGTATATTGAAGGGTCTTGTCCAGTGTGTCAGAGGGCCCTTTCGGCTACTCTCTTCTCAGACAAAGCTTTGGTGAAGGGGCTCACTCCAACAGGACATGGCTGCTGGGGGGGGGGAGAGCAGCAGCAGCACTCCAGACCTACTCGCCTGCAGGAGGAGGCTATCTCAGCCACCTAGTCCACTCCTCGGGCTGGCCGATACCCTCCACCGCAACCACCACCACCCACGGGGAAGGCCATATCTGACCTTATCTCGGCATGTGCGCAGCTGTCTATCAACACACACTGGTAGAGCCACAGAAAACAACCTTTCATGGAGAGTGTAGGAAAATCACAAAATCGGCAGCACAAAAAAGTGTGCAGAGCCTAGCGAGACTTGAAAGTGGATATTACAGGGTGAGAAAATGGTCATTGGTCTCACAAAATCAGTGTTAACGGTGAGCACAATGAACCAAATTCTAGATAGCACGTGAATTTATTTCTGTACTTTGAATTAAACTGCACAAGAAATTCATATACTTTAGCAGCACTGAATAAAGAGAGGGCGCCTGCTGAGTATTACAAGGAAATGAAAGGCTGGCTTTATTTGTGTACGCATCTGTAATGTTATTGTGGCCATTTTTATTCATGCAGGCAAAGTTGTGAGCTCACCCTTGGCTTTTATTTACATGGTAGTCTTTCGTCTGCTCAACGGGAGAGCCTAGCAAGCTGTAGATAGGTCCTTTCAGATACTTACAAAGGCTGCTTCAGCTGCTTTTTGTTGCCGTAACTACTTCTTTCTTCCTCACATTCCAAATATCTTTGGTTCAGACCTGGTGGCCTTGATGAACAAGGTTCTATGGAATCAATCAACTGCTTCTCTCAGAAGATCTTAACATGGTTTAATGTTGGCCTTGCCACATTGTCCTTTTGAGATATAAACCTCATCCAACTTACGCCTGAGATCCAAGTTTCTTTTCTGAGGGGTCTTTTTGTGTAGAGTGGATTTCAGAGAGGCCTCAGTGCGGGGAGAAAACACAACCAGAGAGAGACAAGCAAGGCTGAGGCGTATTGTTCTCGCTAATAATGAATGACAGCATACCTCAAGTATTTTTTGTGACACATTCATTCACCACAGTGAAAGAAACATCTTTAAATCATTCATCTTTAATGTATATTCAACCTTTAGACACAAATAATATGAGTGCTGCACGAGTGTGAGACTATATAATTCTCACATTTCACCCATTATGATATATCTAGGTTTGACAAGAGAACAGTGAATATTATGTTTTCACTGTATTGGATCAGATAATAAACAACACCTGTATTTTTTTTTTTTTTCTGTTTTGTCACATGCGGCAGGAAGCATTGTTAGTGAAACAGACAGCTATTCATGGTGGACATATGTGCGAAGCACCATAAGCGTCTACAACCTTTCCCAGCTTCAGTAAAACAGCAACATCTGCCTTCAGTTTTTATAGCCCACAACATATGTCCCTTCTTTGGTGACAAAGCTGGCTAAGGCTCTCATGCTGTTCCTGTCCCCTAGTCCAAACATACATCTTTAGATACCTGTCAGCCTTTATTATTCTGTCCTCTGTTGCTGCAGATAAGGGAAGTTAAAGTTTAATGAAATGCAGCCCAGCTACAGAGGCCCGGCTTTTATAATTTGTCACAGGCTGGGTGCTGGGAGCCCACTGCTATGTAAACATGGAGGCAGTGGTCACGTCCATTACCTCTAAATGACGGAACATGGACAAAGTGGCAGAAATGTCCCTCTAAACCAGCCATTTTCCTGTTGTTGCCTTACGCTGCACTGTGCTCCCCCATAAACTAAGATTGAGACATCAAAATTTGAAAAACACTGATTCTAATAAAGCCTGTGGTAATGTTTCCACAGTAAATTACCCACAGAAACTGTATCCAAATGCAGTCATTTCCCGTCTGTATGTTCATATAAAATTGATAGCCAGCATGTTCTGGGTAGCCTCGGGTGTAAGAACAGTAAGTGTGATGAGTGTCAAAGCTTCCAAAGCCCTGCAGCAGTGTTACCAGCAGTACTCTCAGAGACCATAGCCAACATACTACACTTAGGGCCTGGGGTATATATTCCCTGTCTCACGCACTAGGGCCACGCACTACTTACACTGTGTCCCCCTATATAACCCTAATGACAAATAAAGATAGGCCTGGGATGCCTGCAGCTATAGTGGTCAAGGAGCTCTGATGCACTTTCTGTCACTAGAGTGAAGAGTCTTAAAGCTAACTGCCTGTAAGTATCAGTAGATTAAACCTGTTTATGAGTAGCAGTCCCTTTTCTATACTGTTATATACTGAAGATTTTATACAGAAAAAAATTCTGTTATTAAAATGGTCATTTTCTCTTATTAGTATCAGTTCATCTGGCCATAGACAACGAGCAGCGCGGTGTGACTTAAGAGAGGAGGAGCATCCCTCTTCACCGGTTTGTTCTGCACTAGACAGAACTCTAGGAAACAGCTTATTCTGCCACTTCAATTTTGAGCTCCATTTTAGCCTGGACTACAGTCTAGCTGAGAGCAGGGGTCCACACACCAGAACAGACATACACACACACACACACACATGGAGCACACGCATACACTATACACACTTCAGCAGCAGTTGATGTCTTAATACAGGCAGGATCTAATTTAGCTGATCCTCTAACATTTATCCTTTAGGTAAACTCTAGCACTCCCCTCTCAGTCCCAGTGGCACCCGTGCCAACAAAACGGCGCAGGCATATTTTAGAGCACCCGCTTCATACCTCAAAGTGCCCTCAGGGACACTCTGTGTCTCTTCTCCGGTTTCTAGTGAAATACTCCACATTCGATGTTATTTCTCGGGCCCTTTGTGAACAGGTACAGGAAGTTAACCGAGAGTACACCCTTGATGAAAAGAGGGGGGGGTTTATTTATTCTTGGCTGCAGCCATTTTCAGGTGCTGCAGGAATTGATGGGCACCAGTACACAATAACATACGTGCTCACTTATGGCAAGGCACACCAACAAAGCTGTCGAACAGACATGCGCAAACATACTCAGAGGTGGTCTGTGTGTGCGTGTGTGCGTGTGTGTGTGCATGTGCGTGTGTGTGTGTGTGTGTGTGTGTGTGTGTGTGTGTGTGTGGATTGGTAAGGGGCTATAATCAGTAGCTCTGTGACAAGGGAGGGAGGTGGTGGCTGGCGGGAGGGACAGAGGGACAGGAGTGATAACAGATTGAGCGACTCTGATAAACTCTCCTCTAATGGTTCTGCCTGTCCCTCTCCCCCTTTTCGACGGCACCTATTTAGTGGACTCTTTCACTGGCGGCGGATTAGAAACCTGGATAAGGAGAAGCAAACACTGGCAGCTTCTCTGAGTAAGCAACAGAGAGAGGGAAGCAGAGGAAGATAGAGAGAATGAGGGAGAGAGATGGGAGGAGGAGAGACATGAGGAGAATGAAGGACAGAGGAAGAGAGAGGCAGAGTGGGAAGGGAGCCGGAGAGGATATTCAAGGAGTGGCACTTACCCGTAGCCATCCATCGTAGCCACCCCCCCACCCCCCCGCTCCTGCTTTATTTTGGCTTTCTCAGCCCTTGACAATGCAGTAACTGCTTACCGAGCACTGGAACTGCTTTTTGAGCCTGAAGTCGATGGTGGGTTCAAGTGGCGGGTTGCAGGAGGTGTCAAACATGGCCTAATTCTGTGTGGTTAACGGCTAGGCGTGACACGTGCAGGACAGTGTAAACATGGATTAGGTTGATGTCTCAATCACAGCATGGCAGACTGACAGACAGGCTGCTGACAGTGGCAGCAACATGGGGAATCAGCTTCGAGTTCGTACAGGGGTTCCCAGTATACACACTGTCTCTGATCCAAACATGAAATCATCATCGCTTCAGTATTTTTAGTGTTTTAACTTTTTATACCATAATAAAACAATAACTATTTGGAATAATCTTGTTTAATCTTATGGAATAATATATATATATATATATATATATATATATATACACATATACATCATATATATATGTATATATGTGTGTATATATACTCACAAACACATACATATGTATATACATGTATGTATGTATATACACACAATATATGTATATATGTGTATATTTTGTTTTAATTTGACATATTTTTTCTGAAAAGTCTGTTGAAGTTGTTGTGAAGTCTGTCCTCAGTTGTAATCTACATCATTTAATTTAGATATATTTGGATAACTTAGATTATCGGATTACTTGGAGTATTTATTACAATGAAGGTAATCAGCATATTGCCCTGCATATGTTTGGTTGCAGTTTCATTGTTTCCCACAGTTAAATGTATTTGTAGTTGATGACCTCGGCGGGGTGGATGAACCTGGGAGGTGTAAACAGCACTGATTTCACATAAACACAGGATTCACAAGATTGCACATAAATGCACCTTTCCTGCAGGTATTTCAGTCAGTCCACATTGTTAACTGCACACAGACCTTTGAATGGAAGAAACAATAAATGCCCACATATTAATAATATGTCTGAAAGAAAGAAACAATGAATACAGAAATATTTTTTTAAAAATGGATCGAGGGCAATTCTATTTAAATTCTAAATAAAATCTTTATACACCAAACACACTGCGTACCATGGCTTTAATTAACAGACAGTGACTTTTAAATTTACAGCAGTGACCACAATATGACCTGACTGAGCATCAGTAAAGAACTAGATATTCATTACGTGAGCTGCTGTGTTTTATTGAATGTGGATGGGTAGAACCCCATTCAACTGAGAGAAGGCTCAAAATAGAGAGGGATAATGTAACCATGCAAAATGAAAAGCAAATAATTATATCCAGCTTTAAAGCCTCTATTAGTGCAATTCTGTACAGACAAATGGAAAATTGCACACTTAGTAATTTGTCCATTTGATTATGACTGCTGAGTATGTGTGATTAAAATAGTGTAATTATATCTACTGTATTGCATTCACGCTCTGAACAAGACAGAAATATCTGACCACTGTGCCACTGTATTGACAGTTTGATTGACAGGACACAATACCATATACTGTGGTAAATTAATAGAAAGTCCCATTTGCTAAATTGACCCATGAAAAGGATGTACGCAGTGGAGCTGAAAGTTCAAACTGCACATAGCTTTTACAGTGCAACACGGGTTAAACTATTAAAAAGACAACTATTTGCGTCACAATGTTTCTGTTCAGATTGTATGAATACAAAGCATTAAAGCACCACTCGAGACAGCAGTACAAAAAAAATAGTGTCTTCAGCGAAACTCTCGCCACAATGTCAAAGAAGAAATAACACAAATTGCTATACACTGGCGGCAATTATGTTGAGTAGCATCCTAGTGGACAGGGTTGTCTTTCTCCACATGCAAGACAACGTCACGCTTCTGAGGGCCAGTGAGCAGCTTCTCTCAGCCTCATGCTCTAGTGTCAAGTGCTGCAAACAATATGCACTCACAGCAAGCACTGCTCAACTCAGGAGACGACATGCTCCGATTATTGTGCCTTTGCCAAAACTATTTGTGATTGACAAAGGCCCATGTAACTCACCATTGACTTTACCTCACAATCTGGTATCTCCGCATATCTCCGTACGAGAGTAAACAATCGAGCAGTAAATAACTTGCTCACTCGATCCCCACAGGCCGTCAATCAAATGGACAAGTGTACACTATGCTGTGTTAGAGAGCTCAGAGCTGAACTAATCCAGTAAATACAACAAAAGCCCCGACCTGAGGAAAATCCTGTCTGAAGATCCAGTCTGAAACCTCAGGAGGAAAGCTGGGAACACAGAAATCTAATGACTCCAAAGCAGGCATGAAGTGTGAAATCCTACTCTTTCCTAGGAACAGCTGAGCCTGCATGTGAGGCGACGCTAGTGACATTTGTCGCAATGATAGATATTCATATTTATTGATTCACTGAGTGGAGTCATTAGCTAGTTAACAAGTCGCTACCAGAAATATTAGCCATTATAGTGGAAAGCCATGTTGAAAAGAATGTCACTTGAAATTCATAATAGCCAAATGAATGCAACTGTTGTTGTGTACTGAAGTCTTTTCAGTGGCTGTCTTGCCATCATCACACTCATCATACCAATGCATTACACTGAACAAAAGAGCTAAAGACCAATTATTGAAAGATCCACAAAAACTAGTAAGCTAGCTAAATATTGTCAACTCTAGCCAAATTCCCAATCTGCCTCTATTAATTAAGCCATTTAATCATCCACCACACTAATTGCATAATTAAATCACTGCCTCCTGGGTGCTACTGATGTGCAGTGGGTAATCTGGCGCAAAAAATACCATTCATCAACAATGTGGGCTGGTTGATAATGGTAATGGATGGGTAGGTCCACAGCAACTCACCAAGGACAACTTGCTGTGTAAAAACAACAATAAAGGCTATGGTCAGTTTTAACACCATTGTGATTTGAGCTGGATGACATTGGAGCAAATGTTGGGGAGGAGATTTTGTTGATTGTCAGAGTAGAGAATTGTGTAATATTACAGATGCCTTCTGCATTTGTGTTACTACAAGAAGTTATCCAGATTGGTGTACAAATAAAAGTGTGAATCAAGAAAAATACCATATTGTCGGATAAATAATCATGAATGTACAGTATACCCCATCTTATATTATCTCCACACTGAATGTGTTGTAGGAAGTAGGAAACAGTGCTTGTGTTTAAACTAATGGCTCAGTGGAATAGTTAGAAAGATATAAGAGCCCCAACCACTACATAAACACAGATTGAAAACAACAAACAAACAAAAAAAGTAATCAAAATTATAAAAGAAAAAGATTCCACAGCATAAAAGATACAGGCCCTCATCCAAATCCAACAACATGCTGTAGCCCTCCAATTTAGCACCATTGTGGTCAGTCGACACGAGTGTGACCAGCACAAACACCTTGTGTGTTGGCATTGTTGGGTCCGCTCGTCTCAGCACAAGACTCAGCGGCTCCAGCCAAGTGTTTAAATTCCTGAAGAGCCTCCAGAAGAAATTAGTATGTAATGGCCACACTCTGCAAGAAGAAAGACCCATTATGGCTTTCCACTGACTGTACTTGGCTTTCATTTGTGAGCTAAATGGATGCGCGTGAAGGTGAGAGTTCACTAGCCATTCAAGTATTTGGCTTTAACTGGCTCCAGCACTCTTGCTTTAATTCAAGCAGAAGGACAAGTATGAATAATCGCTCTGGATAAGACTCATCACAACCGGCGGCATGAGTTCCCCCCCTCCACTCCCCCTCCCCAAAATCACCACCTCCAACCCCCCACCCCTTAAAATGGCTGCTGAAGCTTAATGACAAAATACCATTTACATCATGCCTTTTAATTTGCAATTTGCCAGCTTTTGTTGCTGCTATCTGATTTTGGTTTGTTAGCTGCACACTGTATTATTTTGATGCAAATTTCCGCCCAGCTCATCTCAACTGGTTCTAATTTCACATTTGTTTATCAGAGCTAGAGAAAATAGCTAGGGAGAAATGGGTAACTCTAATCAATGTAAAATAGAACACAAAATATCCAATGATTACGAACCCATGAAGGCTGGCAGACTGTGCAGAGAATTGAGGCTGCAGGATGCAATAGCCCATGTGGTATCATGGAGACAAAGAGACCACACCCAGCTGACACTGTGAGGATGTGTTGTATAAAACTGATGTTTTGAGGAGAAATGTCTGTTACTGGGCCTGCAATGAAGGAGTGACTGCTTTTTTTAAATACACAGGAGTGTACGGCCAAAACTGCTAATACGAGGCCCCAAGGGTGTTCGTCTCATGTAATATATGCACAGGCTAATTTATTACACCAGGACTAATTTCCATTGCTTGTGCTTGGAGTTGCCTTGCTAATTATGGAATGTTTTTTTCTTTTAACCATTTTTTTTCTCCCTGATTCATAATTGCACATCTACATTCAGGAGCAGCGTCTTTGCAAATGAGATGAGGCCTTGCCATTTGGCATTCATGGCCCCCCGCCCCCACACCCAGGTGAGCCCACAGCCCACACAGGGCACAAGCAAGGCTCCATTTCCTTCCAAAAAAACACACCCACCCTCCCAATCACCAATGCTTGGATCTTTGATGGGCTCTGCCCCCAGAACTGCTACGACCATCTCAGAAATATCAGATAGGCTGGTGTGTAATTAGACTTGGGACTTTAATTAGGAAAAGTTAACTGTTAGATGAAAGCTGTCACATCTGTGATACGTACTGCTGGTTCAGTGGATGGATCCCAGGGGGGTCTGCATCAAAAGGCCCTTCCCTGCTGAGCAGCCCCACTCTAGCATGTTCTCATGCGCCAAATCAGGCCCTCTGAGTGGCAGCGGATGTGAGGGGATGGAAAAACAGAGGCGCAGACACAAGTTAACTGCAAAGGAGAGACGAAGAGGAGGAGGAAAAAGGAAAGGCGAACGGAGGAAAGAGAGAAGAGGGAGAGAGAAGAAAGGGAAAATATCGCAGAGCCGCTCGGCTGCGTTTTTGTGTGTCTCGTTAAATGTAGAACAAGGCACAGACACAAAGGGATCTGAGGGAAAACAATGTCGCTTAACAAGACATCACTGGCTCATCATTAGTAATTTGTTGTGGGCATAATTTTCCCCTGCCCCTTGCATAATAGGTGCCCTGGGATATTGCCGACGCTTTTGTGTGCCCTCATTTGGCTATTTATTTACTTGGCTCATGTCACAAAAGAGATCTGGCCACCTCGAGCGAGAGCCAAGATAACACTGTTATGGCTCCACATCACAGCCCTATTAAGATGGAGCTCCTTTAATTGACTCCCCTAGCTCATTGCCTGACCTGGAGTTTCACTGATCCCACCCAACCAATAAGCGGCCTTGTCTCACAGGGCAAAGTGTGGAGCAATGCAGTGTTTTTGTTCAACTTGTGTTGGTTGGTTTTGTGTCACATGGCCTTGATTGGGTGCACTTGTTTGTTTTTATGCATTACGTCCTGAGTTAATGTGCTGAAAGAATAGTCAGGAGTGATTATTCTGTATTTTGATTGAGATGCTCTCTCTCTCTCTCCCTACATTCTGTCTTGTGCTCTCTCTCTCTCTCTGTTCTGGAAAAAATACAACAGCTGCAAACTGCTGTACCAGTGTTAAATATGGTGAAACGGCTTGACGGATATCACTGCCATTAATCACAAAAGCGAGGAGTGAGAGAGAAAGCCTTATAATTTCATTGTGTGCGTTTCCTGTTTACCCATCCCCACAGATGGTACTGCCAGCGCTCCACAGAGGAGCTCTCACACTGTTGTTCCATCACCCCCACTTTCTGTGGCCCTTTTGTGACAGTATAGACACTGAGCTGTCATTTACATTCACTAGACACATACACTGGGGATGGATGGATGGTCACATGGATGGATGACCCGAGTCATGGCAACAACATAGCTATTTGGAAAAACAAAAAGCAGTTTTTCTGGGGATGGAAAGAAATTGATGATGCGAGCTCAGTTCAGCGCTGACAAATTGCTATGAGTATAATGATGTGCATACACTATCTAAGGACCCCATGACTTCCGGGGACTTGCCCCTTTTTCCACTCATCGTTCTTTTTGAATGACAGCATTCACATTAGTGTAACTGTAACACAATTGTGTCCGTTGTTGAGGAAATGAAAATCAAGTATTTGACCTTTGTATCTTACAAGTGGCTTAGTGTTAGCTATGGGCCCTTTAGGTTGATGGTGCAGTAGCATCCTTTCATGCTACCATTCTCTCTTTAGTTTTTCATAATTGTTAAGCCTTCATATCTAGACTAAACAGCTTTAATGTATTCTGTCCATAGCATGGCTGGAATTTGCATGAATTTATCAGGCTTAAAGCCAGGCTCCCTGTTCTTAGTCCTTCATTGCATGAAGTGTGTTAAATGTACGCACATGCACACAGCAGCCCCATGTCTGCTGCTTAGACATAAAACTGTGCTTTGGCAAGGCCAAATGAAAAGATAGTGAAATCGATTTCCACATTGTATTTCACACCCTTTCATCAGGCCCAGCCCTCATGGCTGGAACGCTTGTGATTTCAAAAGCACTTAACATACGCCAGCCCCTTTGTTCAAGAAGCAAACTACTTCTGAGGAGACATCAATGCAAATAAAACCAACTAGCAGAGCGAAGGGAAACTCGAGCTGAAGAACAACCAAATTACCCGTAGTTAATACGTCTTCATTACAATTTCTCTCCCTCCCTCTCTCTCTCTCTCTCTCTCTCTCTCTCTCTCTCTCTCTCTCTCTCTCCAGCATACCAAAGATTCCCCGTGCTAATGATTTTCTGGGTATTAAAGAGGCACCCACTGCTGTCACTCTGGATATGAAACAAGAAAACAGATTATTGTCGAGATCACCCACTGTGAACACCCAAATGATACTTAAAAAATAATGATGTTCTTAACCATACTCATTAACAGCACAGTGCAGGAAAGAACAATACTCTCCTCCAGGAAAGCCAAACAGATTTCAAATTAGAGCATAAAGCGGAGAGGCAATCAGTTTGGAAATACACTGAGGATGGAAACAAAGCAGACGGTGTGGTGATATTCTGTTCCCACGCACACTAGGATTCGTGTACACCGGTGGTGGTTTAAAGTTACTAAACATTTGGCCGTGGTTATTGGTGTGAACTCTGCATCGTTTGTAATTTTTAATCATAGTTAACACATGAAAGACACCCACTGAAAGTATAATCCTATACAGTAACTTGCTGTAACAAATGTCGACCATGTACTATCTGCATAATGTGCTTGTAGTTGATGCAAAACACATCAAATCATAATGATAATTATTGTTCCTCCACTGTTCTTCACATCAAACATCTTCTGTATAAGTCCCGTATATTAGTATACTGTACATCTGTTGTGTTATTCCTACTGAAATAATTGGCACCATACAGCAAGAACAGAAAAGTAGGTGTTGGCTCTCTTTTTGTGTTTAGGATGGCATGTATGAGCATTTTTTAATTTAACCAATTTAAAACTACGTTTAGGGCTCACAGCTTGACAGGAAGTCCATTTCAACAAGTTGCCAATGAATAACTAAGGCCTAATTTCCATTACATAGGAGAGCGATTCAAATGTTGGCCTATAAACGGACAGTAAAAGGAAGTCCAATGTTCCATAACTCAACCCTTGTCATGGCGTACTTTCCTGAATAGGACAACTAGGGACACAGTGGGATTGTTCAGTTCTCGCCAAGCCAAAACGATTCTTTGTCAGCCAGGCATAAATAACATAGTGTTGATTGTTCTGTCAAAGTTAATCTGACAGCTCGGGGAAGCAGTCATTTATCTAATGACAGAGTTTCTATGACAACAATCGATCCCCCTGCAGCCCTGGGTTTGTGTGTTTTTGTGTGTGTCTGTGGTGGTGGTGGTGTTGGTGGTGGTGGTGGTGGTGAGGGGGGGTGCCAAACATTTGCCATTGGCTGTGTTAGTTGAACACAGTAAAACACATTCAGTAGCAGGAGACATAGAAGCTTTGTGGTGATGCTCAGCTTTGTCCATTAAGGTATTACTTTCATAATTGCTTGTATATAATTGTTTTATACTTAATCAGCACAGTCACTTTTATTTCACAATACCACGGCGTGACGAGTTTTCACCACTGGATTTCACCTGATATTCTGTGACATCATTTATTGCACAACCTTTTCTGAGCGTCTGCAGTCATTGAACACTAATTACTTTAATTCAAGTGTAGAAAATGAAACATTTTATTTTTGGCATAACACTGTCAAATATCCTCATTAGTGCATTTTTCTTAAATCAGATGGCTGTTTTAAAGCTGTCTTGTAGGGCAGCAAGTACAAATATATTTTTTTGTAATTTTATTTTAGCCCTTCTTTTCACTTTTTCATTCATGGCTGAGGTCAATGCAGAAATTCACTCTTGTGAATAAAGGTGAAATTTTTTTGTTTAGAGAAGTTAGGTGTTGTGTTCTGCTGGAGAGAGAATACGAGGGAATAGTTCACATTGCATATTATCTTCAGTGCTCAGGGAGTTAGACATATCTCCGCTCTTGGACTCTCAGAAACACTTAGCTAAATTCTCGCTGTTACGGTCTTGTTGCACAAAACAGGTTACTGCTGTGGCAGTCATATGACCTTGATGTGTCATAACAATGGCTACCTGGTTTAAGGTTGTGGAGAACTGGCAGAGAATAGACTGGAGTGTTTCTGGAAAGGTGTACTTGGATGCCTCTGTTATCAAAGAATAGCATTTGATATCAATTCGTCTTATTCCTTAGAGCCCCCCCCCACACCCCCACCCCAGCCCATATGACTTATTTCTTGTCCCCAGAGAAAATTAATGACAGCTAGAGGAAGCACACATGCCTTTATGATGATATATGTCCCTCATAATGAAATGAATTGCTATTGTGAGAATGCTGAACATTGTCAAATGTATTTTGGATTATAATGAGTTGAAGGACATTGTGGAGCACTGAAAGACCCCATAGCACCGGGTAATAGCTAACAGCCGAATATTAAAGTATTTTGGTGACAGAAGTCTGGTCGCATCTGCTTAGCCCTGTTAGTGCTTTTAACATCCTATTACTCTGAGGAACATTTGAGGTTGTATTCATTTAAATTCAGAAACTGCACCGCTGTTGCAACTTGTTTCTTTTCTTTATGGAATGAGAAAATTAAGAAAGACTTACTATCTTGGTCTGCTTTAGCTAATGTCCAAGTGTCCTGATACCTTGACAGAATGTCTCAAATAAGCTACGTGCTAGAAAAGCAGGAGGGTCGAGGAAAAAAAAAAAGGACCAAGACAGAACCTTGACAAATATCATCCATAACATTAAAATGGCCCCTATTGTCATTACGGACAGAGAGATTAAATTCATCTCATCAGACGTAAGTATGACAGGTGCCTCAATAGGCTGATGCCAAGCGGCAAGCCAAGAAGATTAGCAGGGCACTGATATCATTATTTCCGCCTATCAGGGATTCAGCAGGGAGGCAATTGTAATTTCTAGGCTTATTAGTCTACACTCGGAGGAGAGAAAGCCCAATGATAAAGCCGACTGTGACAGCCGGGCATTCCAGCAGCAAGTGCTGTCACTGTGACACTGACCAAATGCCAGTGTGCCTCTGTCCCTGTAATCCTGCCTAATGGAGGTTAACACACAATACAAAGAGGTCCTCATCACTGATCACAACAATCCACACATTTGCATTTTTAAGTTATAAGAGCGGTCACAGAGAAAATAAAAAATTAGAGAGGCGGTAACTTGTGGAAATGAAGAGGAGCGAGGAGGAGGCAGGGAATTTATTGGGCGCACGTGAAGATGCAAGCACACACATACACATCAAGTGTATTTTAAAGTTGTGTGGAGAAGTGGAGCAGCAATCTTGAGGGTGGCAGGCAGGCAGATCCTCTTGGCAATTCGAGACATCTGCCTCTCCTGCCTGGGCAGCCTGTGCCAACGCCGGCCCCCGGAGAGAGCCCCGTTCCCAGCACACTAAAGCCCAGAAGTGTTTGTCGAGCCTAATAAATATTGCACAGCGCTTCCTCTTTATCTCATGAATGTTTGTGCATGTCTGTGGGTGGCTGTAGATATAAACAAGGGATGAGCATTAAGCCCTTAAAAAAAGACGGCCGTCATCGACGCCATTGGCCTCCTCCCTAGATATACAACTTTGGTCGGCTGCCTTTAAGCCAGCGAGACACAGAGCGACTGAAAGACTTAAAGCACACAGGCATTACTATCTGCTCCCCAACACCTGAGTTCATCTTCTGTTCGATTTGTCTCTGTAAATCCAGGCATAGGATTGGGGTGCTGTCATATTTGGGCCAGATGAAGATATTGCAGCTCTGTTTGGCAACATGTCTCCTTAATTATGCCTAATTTGTAGACCAAATAGCCGCTTATCACTCCCACTGTCTGTGACAGCTTAATAATCTCTAACCTCAGTGTGGGTGTGTGTAAGAGGGAGCTGGGGAGCGTGACCGGGACCTTAATATGATTTGTGTATTTTGGTGTCACGGTTTAACAGTTTTATAAGCCAACCCCGTGATAAGTATCATGTTATTAGGGAGTTACATATTTGACTTTATTTTTCTCAAAGGAAGCCACATTGCGACCAATTGTATTACAATAATGGCATTAATCAGGGTATCCTGGGAGGAGGAGGACGGTCATTTGCATTGCAGCAGCTGACAGTTCTCTGTTAATATCTTTGTATGCATTGTAGACTCCCAGTGTACGCTCTAGAAAAGGTTATTGGTAGAAAAATAGAAGCAGCCTAAAGGGTTTTCAGCACCTTCCTCAAACTGTAAAATGTCATTGTAGTCATGTATGATGACATATAGTCAAAGGGGGCTGGTGATTGCTTTTCCTCTCTTGATACATTCCTTCTTTCTCCAGCATTTCTAGTGTGATTGTGTGAGTGTGTGTGTGTGTGACTGTGTGTTTGTGTGTGTGTATGTGTGTGTGTGTGTGTGTGTGTGTGTGTGTGTGTGTAACATAAGGAGGGGGTATTGGAATGGAAGTGGAGGTGGGCGAGAGGGCCCTGATGGCCCTGCAATGAAATCTGCCTGAGCTTGCCTCTACCAGCTGCAATTATCATTAAGCCTCCAATGGAACCGGTCCACTCCAGAGACACCTAAAAGCTGCCGTAGACCCACACATAATATTGTATTAAATGGGACCAAAAAAATCAATACACAATGCAAATGAAAAGCAGGGGAGTAGGATCCACTCAGTATGCATATTTCCTGTCAAGTACACTTTCTGACCCGCTGAACGCCGTTCGTGGCGGAACTCAGTACTTTTGAAAATTACTGATGATCTCTTGTTATGAGCCCCTATCTGCCTGCCTGGCACTATTTGTGATACGCTTGTCTAGCCGCGTGTGCTGAAAACCTGCTCGCTTCCTCGCTGAATTAAAAGAGTTTGTCCGTGAACTGAGGAGAATGTGCTGCTTATGTCCTTTTTGTACACAGTAAATGGAAATGTTGATAAATACCTCCTCCCATGAAGCACTTGTTTTGTGGCGGCTTTGTGCACCACACAACGGCACAAGAGAGCTAATTATGAGAAGGATGAGCCGAGGTGAGGAGCTGGGTGGGCAGCTACTTATTCTGCAGCCTTTCTTTCCATTGTGTGGAGATATAATTTCTGGGATGTAAACATTTGTGCTGCATTTGTTTGTGTTTGCATGTGCGTATATATATATATATGTGTGTGTGCCATTGGATGATGCATACAGTACATGGAAGAAATACTCCAGCAGGAAGGAAGGAAGCCCCTGAATGCATGTGCTCCGTTAGTGCAAACAGATAAGTGCTTATCATATACCTGTAGCCAGGAGGTCATATCCAATATAGCCAAGCAATTCCTCCAAGCCCACTTCCCCTGGTTGAATTTGCAATCTTAACTGGTAGGGTGGTCCCTTCTATTGTGAACAGGGCACACACTGGGTTGTCAAGGTATTCTCTCAGAGGCCCACATTCACTCTGTCCCACAGAAGCTATTTATTCTCTCTCTCTCTCTCTCTCTCTCTCTCTCTCTCTCCCTCCCTCCCTCCCTCCCTCCCTCACACACACATAAATAGGCACACACATACACATACTGGAATCATTTTCAGATATTAGAAATTGATACCACACAGCTCGTATGTCCCCATGTAATAATATTATTTTCTGTAGTGGACTATGTATATTAAAAATCTCAAACTTTTAAGATTGAAAGAAAATCAGCAGAGAGAAATAATAATGCAAAATCCCCGACTGTACATTTTAAAATAGTGTATTGTTTAGTATTTGTATTGTAGTGTTTTTTTTAGTTAACAATGATTAAAATGTTCCAGCTTGAACTATTCACAGCCAAGTCATGTTTATTTCAGTTTGTATATCTATGAAGGTTTATTTGATTTTATACCTTTCTTGTCTACCAACAAAATGATGACAAATTTAACTTGTGCAATTTTTGCCAACCTAAATTTTGATCAATGATTTTTCATATTTTTCCAGTCCTGGAAAAGCTTTAAAATAAATAAATAAATAAAATAAAACAATAAATTCACAGTGTTTATTGTGTCACTGATCAACACTAACTGAACATACAATACCTTCCATAACAAAACCTGTCTGATCTTCTGACCTTATTTAAAATTTTACGATTTCTAATTTCTAACTAATTTTTTTAACTGAAATGTTCTCTTTTAAGGTTTCTGATTTTCAATAAAAAATAATAATACAAATATTAAAATAATATAAAGCATTAGCAACTTTAGAAATATAAAAGTTAAACATTTCAAGAGATCACCAGCTTTTAGTCCTTTGCCTGTTTTTTGTTTTTTTTTTAACAGTAAACATTACAAGTAAGGAGCAGGATCTTTATCACGCAGCCATTTCATCATCACGGAGCTGAGATGGGCTGTTATCTAATTAGCCCCCAGCTAACACGCTTGTAAAATGAGACTTTACACAAGAACAATGTTTGTCACACTCGCTGATGTGGTTTCTCGTTTTCTCTCTCCCTCCTGCTTTCTTTCTCACACACTTTCTTATCTTTTTTTTTTTTTCGACCGCACCTCTGCGGTGGAGAACATTTGTGAATTTGTTTTAGGTCAATGGTTATGATGTGAACTCATTATAGGAAAGGTCAGACCCATACATAAATGTATACTAGGCTACCGCAAGCGTGGCCCGTCTCAGAGAAGGATCTCAGGATACTTAAAGGACCTCGCCCTGGGAAGAGAGAAGGGCAGACCTCACAGGAGGTTCACAGGAGCTGACTATTCTGTCTCTAGCGGTCAGCCAATCCTGTCTCTCACTTCACTGATTATGCACACTTCCCAGACCGCACTGGAGATACTCCACGGGGAAAGGGGCGAAGAAGCAGGGTTTTATACGTTGTTGTGTCTAAATAATGATGTTGGAGCCATGAACAGGGGTGCCCGCTATTCCCCTTGGAGTTTTGGTTCACGGCCTGTCGCAGCTCTGGTTAAGGCTCCTGTGTCTAATGACCCATGTCAAAGACTACCTTGCACGGCTGTAATGACATATCATAGCTCATCACTTAGACCCCACACTGACAATTATAATCATATATGTAGCTTTTGCTGCTGGATCAGGCCACTATTATGACAAATTGATGTGGTGATGAGAGACACGGAAGTAGGAGAAGGAGCTGGGGAGTGGAACAGAGAAGGAGGGCAAGAGCAGGGGAATATGTGTGAGCATGGAGCACAGCACTAAGGGATGACTGAAGACACCTAGTGAGAAATTGCAGTATCAGTGTTCCTTACACAAGGTTTCATTCTTCATGCACGTTATTGTTCATTCACTCCCTCGCCCCTTTAAGAGTCATATCCTGCCCTGTTTGGCTAAAGAACACTTTCTGTCTGTATGGGCCCTGTCACTCCCCTCTTGTTTCTTACAATGGGGGGTTTTAAGCTGCCACACTAGATGTATAAAACCCTTCCCTCTCTGATGGGGCTAGGGCAAGGACCACCAGCATACTTGGCCCCTCTGCCCCATGATGCACCCAAAACAAAAGTGCATTGAGAGTCTCCCCGGTTTTTGTTCCTCGACCTCGAGGTACCAGCACCCACAAGGCACTGGACTCACTTCCTGTGCTGCACTTTGCTGTACATTTATTACCCCGTTCTGCCAGTAACATGTCCTTCAAGCTCCAAGATGGATGTTTGCTGAATGAGTTAACCTTGTGTACATTTGACAGTGGCTATTGGTGGGCCACCTCTTTGAGGATGACTTGGCACAAAGGAGCTTTTTGTTCAGGATTTTTTTCTGTCTTTTCCTTGTGTTCTTCTTGTTGTCCTTTGTTTCCTGCTTCCCCATCTCTTTTTCTAAAGTAGAAGTACCCTTAAGGGCAGGCTTTTCAATTCAGCATCTTTTTATTCCCTTTACCGCACAATTTTTATACTTCCACAATATATCTCCCTCTGGTCCCAGCCCCCAGTTTTTATCCTCAGCCCAGCCTCCATGCCCCAGCCCTGCCTGTCCTGCAGCAGATTTAGCTTTTGTTGGCGAGTGTTAATAGGATTAAAATGGGTTACTAGCTCAATCACAGAGAGCTTCAAACCATCCCTAAATGTAAGTATCTCATGGGGGTCGGGGGGCATTGTGGTTGTGTCTTTCCCCCCTCTGGCAGCCCTCCTGATCGCAGGAGAGACCCCAGGCCTGATGGGGGTGGCAAAGGTTTGGCCTCCAGGAAAATCCGCAGGATTATGTCAGCACTCATTACAATGTACACAAAGACCACAGGATCAGTAGGAGCACAAACGGAGCAGTTAAGTCAAATAGGGTGGGCCAGGGGATTCTCCGCTTCCACCCTGACAGTGATTAGCCTTTGTGCTCCACAACTCCCTACATTCAGGCTGCAGCCGCTGGGTTACCAATAGGCAATGTCTAAAGTTAGCGCTAGATTTTATACTTGCTAGAATCTAAATTTCAGGCTTAGTCCTACATTTCAGTTTGGAATCACTACATAAAGTTTACCTATTACCATGAACTGAAATATTTAAGCTGATGTTTCATCTAAAGTTACACATTTTAAAAAACCATCTCAGCCACCTATGATAAAATCAATTCAGCCTTGGCAAGGTGGATATTGTGGGTATACTGCACTGTGCCCAGCACCCATACATAATTAGACAGTGGATGAGAATAGCTGGGGATCTATTGTGATAATGTGAGGTCACTTCACTCTTGAACATCCATGATAATGACCATATCGAATGAAGTTGTATCCATTAGGCAGGCTGAAGTGTCCAGTACCGCATTCACACAGCCCTGAGACTCACACGTACACACACATGCATATACCTCATTTGCATAGCGTTTAAACAAAAGTGAAAACAGATAATTAAAAAAATAAAACACAATAAATAGGATTAATATTCTGCTTGTCATTAAAACACCACAGATGCATCCTGGGTGGAGCATGTGCGTGACTACTACAGCGTCACCCTCCAAGGCTGGAAACACGAGGGGCCGGCCAGCAATTGATGTTTGTGTTCATTTGAATAGGCACTCAGGGGCCGAGTTACACCCCACGTTCACCACACCACATTTTCATAGGTGAGGATAACACACTCATCCATTCACAGACACATTCACACTCGACGGCAGATAAATACTTGTGTTGTCTCCCCGCACACGGACACACACACGCACCATCTTATATCACATGCTTTTGTCGATCAGTGTGCACACACAATTCACTTGTGCTTGTGCATGCTAAAAAGAGCTGATGTGCCAGCAGTGTGTGTGAGTGTGTGTGTTTGTCCACTATGGAGGCATCACTGCAGTGACGTTACAAAATACGAACAAAAGCTGAATCTAGTAAGGACATGTATTCATTTTAGGGACCCACAAATATAATACAATCTCCATGTAGCCCACATTGAAGACATTGCGCAAATGTTGCATTGCCAATATGTCCTGGCTAAACAACAGGAGGCGATTGAAGGGATTTTGTTTCCATTTCTGCTGCATCAGGTTAGAAAACAATGCACTTGGTCTACACATGGAGTACACAGTGATTCCTGTTAAAGTAGCTTCTCAGTAAAGATTGCTGCGGTCCTTTAAGAATATTACAGCCATATGGGTTTTCCCTCCACACATATCTGTTTATTTATTACCTAGATTAGATCATAAAATCATGAAATTACCCTAAAATTGCTTTTTTGAGAATGCACATAGCATTTATATATATATATATATATTTTATTTTTTTTATTTTTTTTTTTTGCCCCTATCCTCTCCTGTCAGCGTATTCATAAATGTTGTTGGAAAATTTCTTATTTTAGCAATCCTCCAGATAGCCAGAGCCCATTTCCATAGCTTTAAATAATGTCAATCTGGGCAAACCCTGGATTGAAGCCCCTGAGCCGGAAGGCACAATTTCTCCTTTGCCTACAGTCTGATAATTTTCGGAGCTATTGGCAACTTGGGAATTTTGCAGCCTTATCACTTGGGCTCAGCGAAGTTCACTGCCACTAATCGGTGCAGGGATCACTCATTCAAGGATTGCATGATCATGTTTTTTTTCCAGGGCAGTGACAGCTGTCTGCACCAGGGCATTAGCAATGCAGATGAACCAGCCTAATAGGTTAATGCGTAACACACGAAAATTAGGTTTAATCCCCAAGCGAAATAATCTAACATTTTCAAATTCCTTGATGTGGGAATAGAGACATTGCCTGTGACTCAATTAGGTGCAATGCGGATCAAAGCAAATTTACCTAGAGGATGTGCCCTAGATCCCTAGCATGTAGCCGTGTGTATGTGTGCAAGGGTGTGTGTGTTTGTGTGTGCGCATGTGACAGTGAGGGATATGGCAGTGTGCCTGTCCTCATAATGCCGCAGGCAAACCCAGGGCGGCAATAACATCATCATGACAGGACCTCCGCCTGCTTATTTATTCCCTTTACTTACCTCACTGCTCAAATAATGTCAATGCACACATGCGCACGGACATACACACCCTGACACGCTAACACACACACACACACACACACATTTGAAAATGAATAGCCTTAGCCGTGAAACCTGCAGAGAAGTGATAACTGAGACGGTGTGAGCAGCCTCCGTCACAGCAGCAGTGTTTTCAGCCTAATTGGAACTAAGTACCAGACACATGTGGGAGCAAATATATGTGGCAATTCATATGCATGTGGTCAGGTTGGGATATATTTCTTATTCAAATCTAAATTGAATGGGGGTTGGCTGAATCCATTCCAAATGTAGCACTAATGTTGGATTCTATCCTGCATCATGCCCCATGATTACTATTAATAAGCTCCTGCCATGTGTACATTGGTGACCATATACAGTGCCCTGTAATGGAAATGGAGCATCAGGGTTGTGTGTGTGTGTGTGCACATATGTGTACGTGTATGTATGTGTATCATTAGCAGGGTGCAGCTGGCCATTAGAGTCCTAGGGTGGGTGTTGTTTTGCTCTTCTCCTCACTGTATGCCCGTCGGTGATTCTCTAATGTGTTACTCTGACCACCGGCACTTTGTTAGAGGACAAAAACATTTCCTCATTGCTTCTCACACAAGTGTGTGTGAGTGAGGTCGAGACTGATTTCTCAAAGCAGGTAGCAAGTAATGAAAGACACACTCTAAGCCTTCACGAATTGGCAATCGAGAGAGGAGAGAAGACTTCAGAAATGAGCACTGTTTGGGGATGGGAAGCGTCAAAACGCACCAATTACTATCCCCAGACAGTTACCCCTCCAAAAAAAACACACACACTGAAATCAATGAGGACACAAACTGAACAATCAGCTGCAACTAGCTATCAACAATGAAGTGGAATATGCAAAAATGCCAATTAAATGTGTTAGCATACGCACAGGTTTTTTTTGTATGATATCCCAACATCTGTGGCATTAGCCATGGCTCTCTTTATGTAAAATAGAGACAGGGAAATGAATACGCAATCTACCACTGTGTTTTCATCATTAGTGCGCTCCAACTCACGGCTCTGGTGCCTCCCAAGCCGCCTGAGTGGGGAGCGAGAGGAACATTTGTGTGCCCTCGCTTGCCAAATTAATTCTTGTCTTGACATCTTAATTCTCAGTTCTTGTGTGTGGTCAAATCAGCCTACTATGGAAAAGCAATCAAGCAATTATTCCCAAATTATATTTGCCCAACACACACTGATTGGTTATTCTTTTCTTATTGAGTAAGCTCATTAATTCTGAGCAGCTTGCTTGTTATGCCTCTGCCATTACTCCTTTCCCCTCTCATCCCCTCTCTTTCTCTCTCTCTCTCTGGGTCTCTCTCACCCCCTGCTCTTCATCATGCACACTCACTCCCAGCTCTCACTCCCACCCCCACCCCCCCA